>NC_138203.1:83924013-83985064 GCF_964194415.1 Vipera berus
TCCAATTTTTGGTTCGTGTAATGACCACAGATATTCACTTAACAACCACTTGAAGAAGGTTGTAAAACTGAGTCAGTCACACGATCAACATATTTTACAACCCTGAAGGCAGTGGTGGGATTCAGCCAGTTCTCATCACTTCAGCAGAACTGGCAGCTAATTTTTTTGTTGCCCAGGCCCAGAATGGACTTCCGGAAGCGGCCTCCACACAGAGAACCGGTTGTTCACCTATTTGAATCCCGCCACTGCCTGAAGGGCAAGTTCCATTATGGTTGCAATTCGAGGACTACCTGTATGCTGTTTTAGCAGAAAGTTTCTGTCAATATTCTAACCTGGATACAACGATTAGCTTAGCGGAGCTGAGTGCAGTGAGTTGGGAAACGAACAAAGAAAACTGAAATAAAACTAAATCTCCAGAGGAGATCAGCAAAATGGTTCAGAAGACCCTTCAAAAAAAAAGAACAAAAGTTGAACACTATGCAAAGTAAACCCTGGAAGAGACCTCTCTTTGCTTTCATCCGGTTGCTAAGCAAATGTGGAAGGCAGGCATTTTATAGATCTTGAATAAGCTGCCACTGTACACTGAACTCTTTAAGGAGAAATTCAGTTTTGTTTATTTTGAGTGTGATCTTCTGCCTTTAGCATTCCGACAATTTCGACAATCATTTCAAGCATCCACTCCAGCAGTTCTTCCTTCCAAGTCACTCTCGTACTCTCTTTTTGGCAAGGAAATATTATTATTATTATTATTATTATTATTATTATTATTATTATTATTATTATTATTATTATTATTATTATTATTATTATTATTATTATTATTATTCTTGGTTGCCTTTTTGGTTTTGTTACTAAATGAAGAAAAGCTCAATGGCAAGAAGTATTTTTGTCTATTTTTCTGTGCTCCAACAACAGCACCTAGGACACTTGGTTGAATTAATTCTCTCCTCCTGGGAGTGTTGCATGAGAAAAACCTGCAGAATCTTCTATTTATTGTTCTGCTTCAAGAGGCTGTAGCCCTTGTTCACAATGTTTGCTGTACCCCAAGAGTGTTGCAGGACATGAGAAAACCCAAGAATAACAGAGTTGGAAGGGACCTTGGTAGTCTTCTAGTCCAACCCTCTGCCCAGGGGGTTGAACAGAATAAGTACCCGATCGGTTTTGAAAACCCAAGGATAAGTACCTGGTCTTCCCTTACATCGTCCCTGAGACAATTTAAAAAAAAAAAAAGGTTGCAATCCTCTGCCTCGCCCTGACTGCTGACGTCCATTCTGACTCTGTAAAGTGGGACAAATTAAGGAATGGGAATGGTGGATTCCCACAGTTTCATTTCCCCTCTCGCCATCTGCCATCAGCCATGCAGATAATGTGCCTGGTTGCTCTCCTTAACTTGAAGTGCAGCTGGGGACAAGGCAAATGATGTCCAACTTTTTGTGTGCATTCAAGTCTTTTGTGTGGGTTTATTCAGAGGGATGCTTTTCTCTAACAGTGCTAGCTAGTCGAGAATGGTTCGATCCGGAAGGAGGGTTAAAACCATGTTTCAAAGGACCCTGATGAATAGTTGGTGAAAGAACTGTGTTTCCTCTGAATAAGCCTCTACGGAATATGCTAATCCGACAGTTGATGTCCTGTTTCTGCATCATGCTTCTGTGGATAAAAAGTTAGCTCTTCTCTGTCTTCCCAATTCCCTTATTAGAACTTGATGGGCAAATTCTTGACCATGTAATCTCTGATTTCAGGCAGCTGCCTCCACCTTGTTCAGAGGCCATGGGGACAAGAATTTCTCTTTCCTTCCTTCCTTCCTTCCTTCCTTCCTTCCTTCCTTCCTTCCTTCCTTCCTTCCTTCCTTCCTTCCTTCCTTCCTTCCTTCCTTCCTTCCTTTCTCCCTCCCTCCCTCCCTCCCTCCCTCCCTCCCTTCTGCTGTGATGAAAACCTAAAATCTGGTCAGTTTCAAACTGAGCCAGCCAGATTTCCTGAAACTGAAAAAGAGATCTTCAAATCCATGCAGTGAAAGGGTGGAGGATAGCATTGTTAGTGCTTGCCAAAAGATTTCCCCATTTTCGGCTGCCCTCCCAGCACAGGTGCACGCCCTTTTCTTTCTGTCCTTTTTAAAAATTATTTCTCTTTTAATATCATTTGTTTTCATTTGAAATAAATCCCTTCTCCCCACCAAGTTCTGAGGAGTATTGTTTCCAAGGAGACATGCAGAGCAGCTATTTATTTATTTTACAGTGTTATTTACTCTTGGATGCTAGGTTGTTTTTGTGTGTGTGTGTGTGTTTTCCAGGTATTTCTTCCTCAACCAATGCCAAAAAGCCCCTGGAAGGTAAGGCTAAGCAATCAAAAGAGAAGGAGTAGTCTATCTCAGCCTAATAGGATGATAAGTGGTTTGTTTATTTGTGTCAGAAGCATCACAATTAAAACAAGGCATATTATATGACATAAAATATAAAAAAAACCAAGATTAAAATATGTACAAATTAAGCAGATCTTGCCCAGAAACTAGCAACATTAATTGTATTCTGTCACGCCACCATGAGGTCCTGAAATGTACACAGATCAGGATACAAAGGACAGGTATACATATGTGCTGTTATCTATGTGTTACCACAGTCACAAAGAACAGAAGCCAACGGATGGCCTCATTTGTTCAGAGTGTCTCTGGATCTCGTTGTATCCATGCTCAGTCTATTGAATGATTTCCATACTTCCCAGCTTTCATCAGACCCAGGTGCCACTGGTTCCATCCAGTGTTGGTTCGTTGTAGCTTTCAAATTCTTTAAAGTTTTCCGTCGATCTAAGACAGGGGTGTCAAACTCAATTTCATTGAGGGCCGCATCAGCATTGCGGTTGCCCTCAGGGGGCTGGGTGGGTGTGCCCTGGGTGGGCGTGGCCTACTGGGTGGGCGTGGCTAAAGTGTGTATGGCCTACTGGGTGGGCATGGCCAGCTCTACATCGTTCGCATCAAGGGTGCCTATGGGGGCCTGGGCAGGAGTGGGACAGATCTGAGGGTCTCTGGCAGGAGGAGGGCCCCAGGGCCAAGGCAGTGGGGGCCGTTCCCTCACTGTTTCCAGGATGGCTTCGCGGGCCGCATGAAACCACTTCGCGGGCCGGATCTGGCCCCCAGGCCTTGTGTTTGACATGTCTGATCTAAGATGACAACCTGAGGGCTGTTTCCATTGACTGTTTCCATCAGGTGTCTCCTGGGCAACAGCTTATAGCTGGCTAAACCTCTCAATCCAGAAGCATCCAAAGCGTAGTGAGATGCTCAATTCCACCTGTGACACAAAGTGTACAATGAATGGTAATGAACACATCTTCACTGACATTTATGATAAGGCGCTGTAGATGGATCCTATGGCAAGATTCGTGTTGGAAGAAGAGAGAAACGTTATTTTAAAACTGAAAACCGTTACAGATGAACGTAAGCTGATTCAGGATAAGACAAAAGCAGCACCACAATGACATGTCCTTTAAGAAGAATTAGCAAGGCATTTTCATACCATTGTTAGTGCTTCTGATAATAAGCCCGATGTTCATCTGTGGCAGGAAAAAAAAATACATTTGTGCTCTTTAAATTGTGATAGACTGACTGGTTTCCAGTCCCACTCAGGACTTCTTTTCCATTAAGACAGAGAACAGGGGTTTTCAAACTTAGCGACTTGAAGGTTTTTGGACTTCCCTGAATTCCTCAGTTTTAAAGTTGCCAAATTGGGAGATCCTGATATAGGAAGAGAAAGCCTCAGCTAGCCATAATGAGAAAAAATGATAAAATGTGCCTTATGAAGCCACAATGCAAACTCCACACTTTTGCTTGTGTATTGTGATTTGTGACCTGAGTATGAAAGATGCAACGTTGCATCACAATGTTGCAAGTGCATGCTTTGTCATTTGCCTCCCACACAGACAACTTTTGGAAACTCATCCTTATGTTAATTGTCAAAAGTTTCAAGACTATTTGCTGTTTAGGTCTGTTTTAGAACTTTTCACCTTAAGAAAATTCTATTTCATCCACTGAAGAACATTTATATATATGGCAGAAAATACCGTAGAATAGAATAGAATAGAATAGAATAGAATAGAATAGAATAGAATAGAATAGAATAGAATAGAATAGAATAGAATAGAATAGAATAGAATAGAGCAGAGCAGAGCAGAGCAGAGCAGAGCAGAGCAGAGCAGAGCAGAGCAGAGCAGAGTAGAGTAGAGTAGAAGTCTTTATTGTTGAAGTGTGACTGGATACACAAGGAATTTGTCTTGGGTGTATAAGCTCTCAATGTACATACAAAAAAAAAGTGGTAGTGAATTCTGGGATTTATTCTGACACTTTTAAAAATTCCATTAGAAGCATTCATGAAAAACATAATTTTTAGTTTCACGAAGTTCTGTAGAACATCAGGAGTGGTGACTGAAAAGGTCTCATAAATCCACCATATGAACCGTCATAACAAAATCCTTAAACAGAGCTTGCCAGTGTCCCCCTCAAACTATTTCTTAGCATTTATCTCAGGAAGTTATGGTCTGTGAGGAAGCTTCTTCTGACTTCTTTTGTGAGGAAGCTTCTTTTATATCTTACCTCAAACACCAGATATATATGTGAGGGTGCTACGTCTACTGTATGGATGTTGGAAAGATGCACGAAATAGAAAAACGGGGAAAAGGGAAATGGGGAAAGACTTGGTCAAGGGATATAGAAACCAATAAGACAAGGAAAAGAATTGTGATTTGTTTGCGACCTACTTAAAAGGGGGGGGGAAAAAGCATACTAATGCAGAACTTCAACAAACTGGGTATAGGAGTGCTTTGTCTTCCTATTGTGTTGATCAGCTTTTTTTCAAGGGGCTGTTGACCATGGCAAAGCTTCTCACCAAAATCCTGATAAAGCCTCCTAACTTGAAAGCCATCGGTCCCCTTCATCATCTAAGTGTTTGCGGGGTTTTTTCAGCCTAAGCGGGGAAAAAGACGAATGATGTCTGATTTTAAAAATGGGCTCTTTCCCCCCCCCTCCCCGAGAGGGGAGAAGAATCATATCAAGCCAAAGCCCAAGCTGCCTGTTGTTGGTATTTGTACCAAGAGGTTAATTAGCATTAGCAGAATGATCAGCACCAGCCTACGATTAGTCATATGGTCGTGTCTGCTCCCAGCAGTGTAGCAAATAGGAAAACAAGTTAAAAATAGGGCTTTCTTTTCCTCCTTCTTCTGAGTTTTGCAGGGGGGTGGGGGGGTGGAAAGCCATTTAACAAAACAAACATAAAGTAATTGGAGCCCTTTGTTGTGGCGCTTTGCTTTTTATGACTCCTCTCCAGCTAAGTGTTTGATTTAGTTACCTGCTTTGTGCTCTTTTCAAGTTCTCCATGTGCCGAGTAATAACAGAGATAGCTGAGAGACCTTCCCCTCTTCCACTTTGGTGGTCTGCAAAAAAGCAAACTGCTGGTTTACTTTGGTGCAGATGAAGGCCAGCTATATCAGAGGGGGCCGTCAGGCAGAATTTAATAAAAAAACAGATCAAGGGCCGATATGAGACAAGAGGCTGGGGTTGCTCTGATTCTTTTTCACATTGAACCTTTAAGAAAATAAATAAATCTCTTCATCCTGTACCACTCTGGTGCCATGCTAGTTTCCACTGTATAAAGCACGAGTGTCAAAGTTGCCACGTCACGTGATGTGTCGTGACGTGACGTGTCGCGACTCTTTGTGCATTGCCGGCAATGGGGAGGGCGTGGCTTCAGGATGATGAAACAAGCCCGCGGGCTGGGAGTTTGGCACCCCTGGTACTATAAAGTCTTCTTTGACAACAAATATCTTTTCTCATTCTTGGATGGTGGAGGAAAAGGCATGTTCTCACAGAAGAACTAATTACAGGTAGTCCTTGACTGATGGCCATAATCGAGCCCAAAAAGTTTATGTTGCTAAGTGAGACCTTTGTTAAGTGAGTCCTTGCCGCAGTTGTTCAGTGAATTCCTGCAGTTGTTCAGCTAGTCACGCGGTGGTTACATGAATCTGGCTTCCCCCTTGACTCTGCTTGTCAATAGGTGATCACATGACCCTGAGACACTGCCAGCGTCATAAATGTGAACCAGTTGCCAAGCCTCCGGATTTTGATAGTGTGACCATGGAGATGCCGCAACGATTTTAAGTGTGAAAAAAAAATGAAGTCACTTTTTCCAGTGCCATTGTAACTTTGAATGGTCACTAAACAAACTCTTGTAAGTTGAGGGCTACCTGTAGTCGGCTAAGATAAAGCCTGTTCATTTGGCAAACCTCTACAAGAAAGCTGGGCGAGATTTTCACACCAGAGGACCCCATATAGAGCTAGTATTAATATACATGGGTGTGTTAACGCGTGGGAAGCGGGCCAAATCTCCCCTACTCATCAAGGTTGGTGCAGCTGAGATTGCTAAGGCAGGTGGGTGGATGCCCTACTGTTCCTTTTCTTCCTTGCCTGCCTGCCTATTCATTCATTTATTTATTTATTTATAATGAGACTTGTATGCCGCCCCATCTCCCGAAGGAGTCAGGGCAGCTAACAACAATAAAATACAAATGAATACAAATATTAAAAAAGAATTAAATTGTGTCACTAAAACCAATAAAAACATTTAAAATCATAATTAAAAACCCCATTATCATCAGTCCAGGTCGGCCTGTTGGAAAAGATATGTCTTAAGGTCACGGCGAAAGGACTGAAGGTCTGGGGCCATCCAGAGCTCCCGGGGGAGTTGATTCCACCAAGCAGCTGCCCCAACAGAGAAGGCCCTCCCCCTGGGGGTCGCCAGCCGACATTGTCTGGCCGACGGCACCCTGAGGAGGCCCTCTCTGTGTGAGCGCACAGGGCGATGGGAAAACGTTCCTGGCAGCAGACGGTCCTGCAAATATCCCGGGCCTAAGCCATGTAGGGCTTTATAGGTAAGAACCTATGTTTTAGTCGGTGCTGTTATCCAGGAACCCCTGATTGTGTAAGAGTCACAGACCACAACTCTCTTGAGTAGAGGAGCCTCTGTTCAAGAGGGCCTTCCTACAAGGCCTGGTCTACTCAGGCTTGATGAATATCAAAACTTTTTCCACTGATGGCTATGCTTGGAGGACTCTAGGAACAAACGGGGGTTTTCAAGAAACCCCTCATCAGCTGTGAAGGTATCTATGTCAGCCATCAGTCTTCTGGTTGCCCTCCGGGTGTGATTCAAGATGCTGGTTATAACCTTTAAATCCCTACATGGGATTGCTGCCATTGTCATCCTCCCATCGCCTGGTTCGCTCCCACAGAGTCGGCCTCCTCAGGGTGCCGTCGGCCAGGCAATGCCGGCCGGTGACCCCCCAGGGGGAGAGCCTTCTCTGTGGGCGCGCCGACCTCTGGAATGAATTGCCCCCGGAGCTGCGGACGACGCCTGACCTTCAGTCCTTCCGCCGTGACCTGAAGACATGGTTGTTCCAACAAGCGGGCCTGGACTGACTACGGTTTTAATTAGCTTGTTACTGGTTTTTAAATTGTCATCTAATTATTGTATTTATTGTTTAATTCTTTTTTAAAATTTTCTATTTTTTATGGTTTTTTTTAATTTTTATTGTTTGCGCCGCCCTGAGTCCGTAGGGAGAAGGGTGGCATATAAATTTAATAAAATAAATAAATAAAATAAATCAGTCAAAAGAGGACAGGATATCATATCCAAACCTTGGAACAGGGGTTCTTCAAACTTGGCCCTTTGATGACTTGTGGACTTTGACTCCCAGAATTCCTCAGCCAGCAGGCCCGCTGGCTGAGGAATTCTGGGAGTCGAAGTCCACAAGTCATCAAAGGGCCAAGTTTGAAGAACCCCTGCCTTGGAAGATCCTGGCTGCAGTTGCTTGCCCTTGTTTAAGGTTGCTGCTTCGGAAAAAAAAAAGGAGAGGAAGAACTGGGAATTGGAAGGATTACATTACATTAATAGCTAGTAGGAACCTTTATCCCGAGAGAGTGCTTCAATAGGTATCCAGACCAGTTTTGGCAGTAGGAGTGGAATTAAATAAGGTTAAAGTAAAAGTATTAAGAAACGGAGAGGAGCCTATTGATCTGGCATCTCATCCTTCCCCTTAGGATGCTTATCTCTGGCTAGCTGTGCTGGGTACCAGTAAGCCCAGCAGGATTCCTGACTCGTTTCTGACTTCTGTGAAACTTATCACAGAAATGGAGAGTAAGTTATTTAGGATTAGCTGCCATGGTTTTTAGTTCCTGATCTGTATCATGTCATAACATAAGTAAAAAAATAAAATAAAATAAAAAAGGCTACGAGAGCAACAAGCAACTGGTGAAGGGCCACATGTCATCACGGGGCTGGAACCGATAATGCATCGAGACTTTTTCTGTGTTTTTTTTTAATCGTCTTCTATCGTCTGTTTCTCCATTTCCTCTGTCAGGTAGCAGATTACTCTTGCCAGAAGTCTGTACGTTGCAAAAAGTTTTTGAAATCAGGCCATAGGCCAGTGGTGGCGAACCTACGGCACACGTGCCAGAGGCGACACTCGAAGCCCTCTCGGTGGGCCCGCGTGCCATTGGCCCAGCCCCGCCTCCCCCCACGGCCCCCTCCTCACCAGCAGCTCCCACGGTGGAGAGTTGCCCCCAGGCGCGGCCTGCGTGGAGCAGCGGAGCCAAGGACATGGCAGCCGGGTAGCGGGGACAAGACTCCGCCCTCACACCCTGTTGCACGCAGATCACGCTGCAGGGTGCGGGCAGAGGGCGTGGCCACCATGGTGCTGCTGGGCTGCCTGGGCGATCTGCACGGGTCATGGAGGCAGTGGATGGCCCCGCGGACAGGACGGGGCGCAGAGTGGGGGCGGGGCAGTTTGGGGGCACTTGGACTCTAAAAGATTTGCCATCACTGCCATAGGCTATATGTTGATCCCCGTGCCCAATTAAGTACAGGTGGTCCTTAACTTACAGCCATTCATTTAGTGACCGTTTGAAGTTGCAACAGCACTGGAAAAAGTGACTTATGACCGTCTTTCACACTTAAAACCGTTGCAACAACCGCGTGATCAAAATTCAGAAGCTCGGCAACTGGCACGTCCTTATGACGGTTGCAGAGTCCCGGGGTCATGTGACTCCCTTTTGCAACCTTCTGACAAGCAGTCAATGGGAAAGCCAGATTCGCTTAGCAACCGTGTTACTAACTTAACAATGGCAGTGATTCACTTCGCAACTGTGGCAAGAAAAGTCTAAAGTGCGGTGAAACTCATTTAACGACTGTCTCGTTTAGCGACAGAAATTTTGGACTCAGTTGTGGTCGTAAATCGAGGATGGTCTGTATATGTGGTCATTTAGATAAGCTCATTAGTGGATCTATTGGCAAATTTGCAAACACAAAACTTCAGGCTGATTGGGTACCTAACGAGAGCCATCGCACGTACTGTATACCTTTAAAGTCTTTGTCTGCGATTCTTCAGTTGAAGATTTTCAGAAAAGCTGAGAAAGGTTAATAGTAGGCAGCTAACAAAATAAACCCGAAACTTGCTAACACTTGATGGAGGAACAATGTGGCACAATTTAACTGAACTGGGCGCTGCCAGTAGGGAACTGTTTTCAGCATATCGCTTAAGATCCTAACAGTCTTGCTCCAATAGGATCAGCCACCGTTGATTGGATCTGATTTGTGATGAATCCTTTGCTGGCCCATGGCTTATAAAATATGATTTACTCAAATTTTCCTTTCAATCTTATAATCTTCATGTCACCCAGAGAAGTACAGTCCATTGCTTGGTATTAAATTAATATACATTTCACAACTTGCAGCAAAGATCAGTCCCTTAGCCCCATCTATAATTGTTTTAGAAAGATATAAATATTGTCCCGTTTCTTTCAAGAACAACCCCTTACCATTGCATTAGGTTGTGTTGTATGATCATGGATAATATAAACTGAATTATATTAGTCAACTGAATGAACAAAATTCATGTAATGATAGATTACCCCCGATACTTTTTTTGTCTTTGTTTTATTGCCAGCTAATTGGTAAAAATTCAGTAATTCACAGGAGATTCTTTCTAATCATTAAAATGCATTGCAGTGTCTCTAGTAGAAGCACCAAATTTTCTTTTCTGTTAGTATGATTTACAACAGCCAGAATTTGTAATAGTGTTGTCTAATTATGAATATGCAATTACCACTTCTCCATTGTCTTCTGATTGAAATCGAACACCCTCCGCCCCCACGCTATTTCTAGCTCCTCTGGTGTACCTTACATCATTTATAGTGATTATCCTTAATAAGTAAAGAGCAACAAACAAAGAAACGAAATACAACCTATTGGCTTTGACAGATAATGAGGCTCAGGAATCAACTTTGACAAACATGGGACCGGCGGGATGCAAACAGAAAATAAAATAATTAAAAATGATTGTGAAAAAGATGCTGCTACTACTACCAACTACCGCTACTACCATTACTACTAGTACTAATTTATTAATTTTTTATGCCGTCTGACTTTGTGTGACTCCCAACTAAAATTATTCCCTGTTGACTATGATGATCAGGAAGATGAAGATGATATTTATAGCCATCGGTTTCAATAGATGCCAGGGACAGTTAACAATAAATAGAAAAATAATGAATAGTACTAGTAATAATAAATATACTACCAGTGGTACTGTCAATTTGTTGTCATGAGTGGCAGTCAAAGGTTCTCCACTGGGGTAGCAATTTCAATCTAGCAATGGACAAATCCAATACCAATTCAGTTTATATAGATATTATAAAAATGATTTACTGCCCCTCTATCGTTCTAGTAAATCTTTCCTGAAATTGTATTGTATTATTTTGAAAGTTTTTCAATACAATAAATAAGTAGCAGGTCAGGTTAAAGCACAGGGCTTTTTTTTGTTGTCTTTCTTAACATGGAAACACTACATAATTTATTGTTATTAGGATTACTGTAATGGTTAAGTAATTAATAGTAGTACTAGGAAAGTAAAATGGTTGCACTTGTTGTGGTCTATATACTACAGTACAGTGGTGGGATTCAAATAGGTGAACAACCAGTTCTCTGTGTGGATGCTGCTTCGAAAGTCCATTCTGGGCCTGGGCAAAAAAAAAATTAGCTACCGGTTCTGCCGAAGTGGTGCGAACCGGCTGAATCCCACCACTGTCCATATATGCCAGTTTTCTGTACACATACAAAGAGCACTGTACAAGAATGGGATTAGCTCATTACTGTTGATGCCAACGAATATTCTCTATATATCAGGGATAAGAAGACTGGAATTCTTCAGCATTCACTAAATAATTGTTCCTGACTGATTCAATCAGGTTGACTAATTGTGGGAGACTCTGGATGCTGTAATATGGTATCATCAGAGGATCAATTAATGTTCAACTCTTTTGTACGTAAAGGGGTTGAATGAAAATTATTATTTTTTATCTTTGATTAACTACCTTCCTCCATAAACTGTCAACACTTCAAGGATATGCCTTGGTAAGGCCAAACCTGGAATACTGCATTCAGTTTTGGTCACCACGATGTAAAAAAGATGTCGAGACTCTAGAAAGGGTACAGAGAAGAGCAACAAAGATGATTAGGGGGCTGGAGGCTAAAACATATAGGGAACGGTTGCTGGAATTGGGTATGTGTAGTTTAACAAAGAGAAGAGTGAGGGGTAACATGATAGCAGTGTTCCAATATCTCAGGGGCTGCCACAAAGAAGAGGGAGTCAAGCTATTCCCCAAAGCACCTGAAGGCAGGACAAGAAGCAACGGATGGAAACTAGTCAAGGAGAGAAGCAACCTAGAACTAAGGAGAAACTTCCTGACAGTTAGAACAATTAACCAGTGGAACAACCTGCCTCCAGAGGTGGTGAATGCTCCAACACTGGAGGTTTTTAAGAAGAGACTGGACAGTCATTTGCCTGAAATGGTATAAGTTTTCCTGCCTGAGCAGGGGGTTGGACTAGATGACCTCCAAGGTCCCTTCCAACTTATTATTATTATTATTATTATTATTATTATTATTATTATTATTATTATTATTATTATTATTATTATTATTATTATGGCTGTTCTATCTTTCCATTTGACCAGTGTTTACATAGACCTTTGGAAGTATGTAAAGGAGTTACTAGTCGTCAAGAACTCAGGTTTGGCTAAGGCTGCTGATTGTGGGTCTCTTCTTTACATTGGGGGGAAAAAAGAGAGATTAAACTAGGTTTCACTAGAGATCTCCAAATAACTACATTGCATTCTACAGTATATACTGCCAAAAGTTTTCCCATAATAATCTGTATCTTCCTAAGATTTCTCTAAAATTCTTACGCTGCTGTTTTACGATTATCAGCCCTTATTCCATTCATTATACTGCAGAAACATTACATATAATATTTATTTATTTATTTACTTACTTATGCAGATGATACCACTCTAATGGCAGAAAGTGAAGAGGAACTAAAGAGCCTCTTGTTGCAGGTGAAGAAGGAGAGTGCAAAAGTTGGCTTGAAACTCAACATTAAGAAAACCAATATCATGGCATCCGGCCCTCTCAATTCCTGGCAAATACATGGGGAAGAAATGGAGGTAGTGACAGATTTTATTTTCCTGGGCTCCAAGATCACTGCAGATGGGGACTGCAGATCAAACCGGTCAGTCCTAGAGGAGATCAACCCCGACTGCTCTTTAGAAGGCCAGATCCTGAAGCTGAAACTCAAATACTTTGGCCACCTGATGAGAAGGAAGGACTCACTGGAGAAGAGCCTAATGCTGGGAAAGGTTGAGGGCAAGAGAAGAAAGGGACGACAGAGAATGAGGTGGCTGGATGGAGTCACTGAAGCAGTAGGCGTGAGCTTAAAGGGACTCCAGAAGATGGTAGAGGACAGGAAGGCCTGGAGGAACGTTCTCCATGGGGTCGTGATGGGTCGGACATGACTTCGCAACTAACAACAACAATTTATTAACTTGCTTACTTATTTTATATCATTGAGGTTTCCAACATTGTCTTCTTACAACACGGTTTAATATAAGTTCCTCTGAGGGGTCTTTGATGTTCTCTGAGCTTGGTTGTTTTCTTGCAGACGTTTCATGACCCAAACTAGGTAACCTCATCAGGACTAGCACCTACTTTGGCTCATGAAACGTCTGCAAGAAAACAACCAAGCACAAAGAGCTCAAAGGAACCCCAAACTACAAACATTCTGCTTTATTGACTACAAATGTTCTCCTTTCCCCTCTCCTAACCCAGTAAACAGCATATAAAATGTATGGAATGGAATAGTTCATGATTATGAATGAGTTGTGTTGTTTGTTTTTGAAGAGAACGTATGACAGGATAACACTGCTGACTACTTTATATTTAGAAACTATTTATTAGAAAGAATCCAGGGAATACGTTGCCCTTTGGGAGAGCAAAGAGAGAGCTGGTTCTCTGTTTCCATCTATTAACTAATGCACAGAGAAGGAAAAGATGCAAACACAAGTTCTCCTCACTTCAAAGGATTTTCAAATGATGTAGCTAAGCTGATATCATCCTAAATTGGCTTATACTGTGGGGATCAATTAAAATATAATCACTGATAAATTGCTGCAGGGAAATTGGAAGCCCAGGCATGTGTAGCCTCAATCCACTATCCTCATGTGTTCCTGCCTCCCTCAAGCTGGAAAAAAAATGGGTTTTTTTGATTTACTCAAACAATTTTGTACACGTTGAATTTAGTGTTCAACCATGCAATTATTCTGAACACGTATTCTGCACTCTTCTTTGCTTAGGAAAGTTATTGGCATAAATCTGACATTGCCAATATGTCACAGCGTTTCAGTCTGAGGGCTGGGGATAACATTGGCATAGAAGCAGGAAAGGTAGGCAGTTCTGACCCCCCCCCCCTTTTCATCTGCTCTTATCTACAGCCTTTTGCAATGGAAGCTTTGATGCCCCAAATACTTTCTTCCAATGCTTGATCTTTTGGATCAGTGTCAATGCATTTCTGTGCCCTGAAATTTCACTGGACCATCTGCAGGATTGTCTGAGATGCTACACAGCCTCTTCATGACCTGTTTTCCTTGTGACCTTCTGGGAGGAGGCTCCGTGGTATCCGATTCAGAGTCATCCAGATTCAGTCACAATCTGGTTCCAAAACAGCATAAACCTTGTGAATTCTCAAGTTTCCTCTTTCCACTATGTATTCAAAATAGACAGTGATCAATATTTATACACATATATGTATGTGTGTGTGTGTATACATATATACATATAAAATACACACACACAAACAAATTTTATCTAATTTTTGTTGCCCAGGCCCAGAATGGACTTCCAGAAGGGGCCTGCACACAGAGAACTGGTTGTTCACATATCTGAATCCCACCATTGTATCATTGTGACACACACACGGATGTATATAGCATGTGTATATGTAGGTTATGTATGGGTATGGGTAGATATACGCTTTCTTTTGAGAGCAGGCAACAGAAACTCAGAAACTTTTAATGTGGGCCAGTGTGCTCAGAGTAAAAAATGCCAAGAAGGATTATCTTATCTTATAATCAGATTGATATAAACACACATATGTAGGTGTGTGTCCATACTCACAGAAGTGGAAGGAGAGAGAGAGAGAGAGAACCAGTCCCTCAACTTGTTCAATTTCTCTTGTTTGATCTGGAAGGTGTTTTTTTTTATTTCCCTTCGATTCTTCCACTTTTTAAGTGCGCACTTCACCATCTCATACAAGACTGAATAAAGCACTTAGACCAAAATAATAATAAAAAAGCTTCTCCATTTCCATCATTCCTCTGAGACAGGCCAGAACAGGAATCACATTCCTTAAACATAACTGGAATTTTACTTTACAGGGAATCCTCGACTTACGACCACAATAGATTCAAAAATTCTGTTGCTAAGTGAGACAGTTGTTAAGTGAATTTTGCCCCATTTTATCACCTTTCCTGCCACCTTTCTTATCACTGCAGTTGTTAAGTGAATCTGACTTCCCCAATGACTTTGATTGTTGGAATTTCACAAAAGGCGATCAATCACATGGCCCCTGGACACTGCAATGGTCATAAATATGAACCAGTTGCCAAGCTTCTGAATTTTGATCATGTGACCATGGGGATGCTGCAGTGGTTGTGACTGTGGAGAAACAGTCATAAGCCACTTTTTTCATAAGCAACTTTGAACAGTCATTAAATCAACTGTTGTAAGTCAAGGACTGCCTTGTAACAGAATCTTGAAAGCCTGTGCTTTCTTTTTCTTCCCTTTTATGCTTTGGAGAATTAAAGGAGATTTACTTTGAATTTCCTTTTAATGTTTCCTTCCTTTCCCATGCTTAACCCTTATTTTTGTAACTGTTGCCACACAGGTCACTTCTGTAGCTCAGCATAATTCTTGGTACAGAGGCAAGGAAAAGTACATTTCTTTACTGCTTTACTCAAGTTATTCAACCTGTATGCCACAAGGAACTTAATGCTGTTGTTGAAGGAAAAAATCTTCATCAGGGTCCAGTCCAAGCTGGGAATAATCAAAATGGACACTACTTTAGAAAGAAGGTTGTAGTTTATTGAAGAGCAAAGCCAGACAGAAGCATGGCTCTGGGAAAGCTGACCCCCATGTTGATGGGAGTGGTGGGTTTTTATACCTTCTGGAGCTCTTGAGATTGTTTCCTGTTCCTGTTTGAGGCTTTGTATTTCCTGTGTCGTGTACTTTGACCTGAGTCTGAGTGTGCCCTTTTTGGTATTGATGGGTTAATCCTGTTATGTCTCCTGTCCTTAGAATCTGGGTGGGGGTATGTAGATTTTAGGGGTCTTTGTCTTCCCAATTTCTAGCTTCCTGGCTCCAACCTTCCTGAATGGATTATTGATTTTGCATTTCTAAAAGCTGGCCTCTGCCTAGGGCAGGGGTAGGCAACCTTGGCTCTTTTATGACTTATGGACTTCAACTCCCAGAATTCCTGAGCCAGCCATGCTGGCTGAGGAATTCTGGGAGTTGAAGTCCACAAGTCATAAAAGAGCCAAGGTTACCTACCCCTGGAGGGGCTGGGCTGATTTCTGGGGGCTGGTTTCTGTCTTTTTTTAAGTTCTTCTCCATTATTCCTTTGGGGAAATATATTCTGCCTTTTTAATATTTCCCAAAATATTTCTTTCTCTGGATTCTTCCCACACTATGAACTATATGGTGCATCTCATGAAAAACAACAGTTTCCTTATTTTGCATAGTCCTTCAATGGTGGAGAGCTTTGTCTGTTTATTCACTGTCATTTATTTTGTTCTTTCCAAAGGAGTGGAGGAAGCCCTGTGTAGAAGGCTGAAGGATGAGCTTGCAGTCCTAGAAAATAAAATCCAGATATTATTTCAAAAAGTTTTAACAAGGATTGCCCAGACATTTTTTTCCCCTTTCAAGCTTATTCCTGAAGCCATGTGGGCTAAAAATGATCTCTACATTCCCAAAGGCCTAATGTAAGTCCTAGGTCTCCAAAAAAAAAAAAAGGCCTCTCTAAGAATTGAAGATCAGAGAGGATTGACCCCAAAAGCAAGAAGCACTTTTGTCTCCAATTTTGGGGATATTGCGGTAGAATGAAGTTTGGACTAGAATGAAGGAGAAGGATGAAAAAGAGATTTTTGTGCCCTGTGTCAGACTTTCTACACAGGAGGACCGTGAAATACAGCAGGCCATATTTTTCAACAACAACAACAACAAAAAGAAATCTAAAACTATAGAGAATACTGCTTCCAATGTCGCATCCACTTCTTGCTACAAAGCTGCAGCACATCATCGTTTTTACAGTGATGCATGTTCTTTTTTTATGTTTTTCTCTATATTTCTTGTTTTATGTGGCCCAGAATCCTATGTGTGTTAAGGGCAGCAATTGATGGGTCTTGCACCAATGGCAAAAGAGGAGTAACAAATGCCTCCACATTTTCAATAGGCAATAGCCAATTTTATTTTATTTTTTGGTTGGATATGCATGGAGTTTACTGAAAAAGCAGCCGAGGGTGCCATCTGGATCCCTATTCTGCTGGCCAATTGCTGAAGAATTCACTTCCATTGGCAGATCATTTGAGAAATCCACTGGCAGGCTTCATCTATTTTGACAGGGTTTCAGCCGAATGGTTTTATAAAAAAAAATAAACAGGACATCACAGTGGTTGTAAACTCTCCAAGTACCATAGCAGTAGAAAAATCACAAGACTTTAAAAAATTATTATCTCTCTAAGCAACTTGATTGTCATTTTTGGTGAAGATCTCCGCTTTAGGGATCAATGCCTTTTGTAACACCACCTGGAGGAGCTTGACTTTTATTAGGTGATTTTAAAAAAAGAGAAAAGTGTATTTTATGTGTATATTTAAAGCATTATTCTTTTTTTAAAAAAACAAAAAAAACACAACCGCTTCTGTTTCATGACAGAAAAGTTTACTTTATAAATAAAAGACAGTTCCTACCTACAGGTTTCTAATCTAAAATATATGAAACACGCACACACAACACAGACACACACACACACACTTACACACGTTCTGAATAACAAGAAAAAGAAAAAGAAATTCAGCATTTAAAATTGTAAACTTCTTAAAAAGGACAAACTGGAATGGAAACGTATGTCAGTTACATGGCATGCTGGTTCTATTTCAGTACATTCATCTATCTCATCACATTTAGTAATGTGCCTTTTTCTCCCACTGTGTTCTTTTATTGTCTTGAAAACGTGAAGCTGCATAGATGTACACATTCATGTGAGTTTGGGGAAAATATTTTATATTTTTCCTCAAGCACATTAGTAAGATGGGCTATAAATAGATGCTGTTCCCTTTTGTAATTCTGAGGGAAACTTTTTAGGCGGAGGCAGTTTTATGCAATCAAAAAAAAAAAAAGCATGTCCATTCTACATAGTAGTCCTTCAGATATGAAGAAGACACGTGGGTGTGCAACTCTTCCCAGAGGTGGCTATGTAGTCTAGGTCTGGAAGTGGAGAGCCTAGTATAATGGGGTCCCTGAAAGTCCATTGTTTAGCAATTATAGAAACACAATCTTGCCAATCAACACTGAGGATGGGATGGAGGATGTGCATGTGAAATTCCTCCGGTCATTTGATCTATCTTCAAGACAGAGTCCAGGACTTACATCTAGAGAGGAGAGAAGAGATAACCACAGCTCTGTTGATTTTCAACTGCATAGATCAGTGCACTCTAGTATGCATTTGTCTTGATTGAGCACTCTAGTATGTAGCCTGCCTGGCCTTGCTGGAGTTAATTTCTTTATGCAAAGACCCATCACTTGAGCTGATGCTTCCCACATATTTGAAACTGTTTACATTCGTCAGTTGGGTGTCATCAACAGTGATTTTTGATTCTACAAGCTTGGGCTGGTAAAGTGTTGTTAACTGTGAAGTTGTGTCCAACCGATTGTGTCCCCATTGACAATGTTCCTCCAGGCCTTCCTGTCCTCTACCATCCTCTGGAGTCCATTTAAGCTCATGCCTACTGCTTCAGTGATTCCATCCAGCCACCTCATTCTCTGTCGTCCCCTTCTTCTATTGGTAAAGTACTTCTGTCTTGTTCGGGCTGAAGAGCAGACTGACCTCTGAGAATTGTTCAACATTAATTGTAGATCACTGTCTTTGTATTTCAGAGGTGCATAGTCATCAGCAGAGACTGTGTGGAGGCACTATATCTGTGCATTCAAGTGGTGAAGGTTAAAGGGGGAGCCATCTAAGCTGAAGGTAGCCTTTCAGACCCTGCACAATACAACATACAAGCAAAGAACAAACTAAATAGGACTGGGTCTAGCCCACAACCCTGCTTCACCCCATTGGAAGTGGCAAATGTATCGCCATTGTAAAGAACCTATCCCGTTGTGCAATAGTGGAATCAAGTTCATGAACTTCCTCTGACATCCATAATGTCTCAGGATGATCCAGAAAACCACCCTGTTTACAGCGTCAAATGCCTTTGTCCAGATCATTTTCCTGCTCAATGCTCTGGCTGAAGGCCATACTATGCCTCTGGGAGGTTTCTTACTGAAATAGTGACAAGTCTTTTCAAGAGAATGTGAGCAAAGATCTTGCCTGTGATGGACAGCAGGAACATATCTCGGTAGACATATTTATCTATCTCTGTAGTTTCCACAATCTTAAAAACCTCCAGAGATGGAGTGCCCACAATTTCTGGAGGCAAGCTGTTCCACTGGTTAATTGTCCTCACTGTCAGGAAGTTTCTCCTTAATTCCAGGTTGCTTCTCTCTTTGATCAGTTTCCAACCATTGTTTTTCATCCTGCCCTCTTGTCTTGTTCTATAATATTTTTTGCAAGGAATATTTTGAACACTGGGAAATCAGTTGCATGTCATCTGTGAAGTGGGAGGCCAATGGAGAGCTTGGATGGGCAGTGAGAGATGGCAGAGGGGAGGCTAATGGATATCATAGGAATAGGCAAGCACATTATATATTGATATAATTGGGGCTGCATACCTTTGGATATGGTATCTAGGGAAGTGCTAGAAGCTAACTAGAAGTGCTAGAAGCTAATATGGTATCTAGGGAAGTGCTAGAAGAGATTAAGATGAGGTGGCAAAATTACACAGAAGAAATATACAAGAACGAGCTTAACATCCCTGATAACCACGATGAGGTGGTCACTGACCTCGAGCCAGACGTCCTAGAGTGTGAAGTGAAGTGGGCCTTAGGAAAGCTGAGCAACAACAGAGCTAGTGGAGGTGACAGTATTCCAGCTGAGCTATTTAAAATCTTAAAAGACGATGCAGTAAAAGTGCTAAACTCAATTTGCCAGCAAATTTGGAAAACTCAACAGTGGCCATAGGATTGGAAAAGATCAGTTTACATTCCAATTCCAAAGAAAGGCAGTACCAAAGAATGTTCAAACTATCGCACCATTGCACTCATTTCACATGCTAGTAAAGTTATGCTTAAAATCCTACAAGCTAGACTCCAGCAGTATGTGGATCGAGAACTACCAGAAGTACAGGCATAATTTTGAAGAGGCAGAGGAACTAGAGATCAAATTGCCAACATACGCTGGATCATGGAGAAAGCTAGGGAGTTCCAGAAAAACATCTACTTCTGCTTCATTGACTGTGCTAAAGCCTTTGATTGTATGGATCACAACAAACTGTGGCAAGTTCTTAAAGAGATGGGAGTACCAGACCATCTTATTTGTTTCTTGCGAAACCTATCTGCGGGTCAAGAAGCAACAGTGAGAATTGGACACGGAACCACTGATTGGTTCAAAATTGGGAAAGGAGTCTGGCAAGGCTGTATACTGTCACCCTGCCTGTTTAACTTATATGCAGATCAAATCATGAGAAAGGCAGGGCTAGATGAATCAAAAGTTGGAATTAAGATTACCGGGGAAAATATCAACAACCTAAGATATGCAGATGATACCACTCTAACGGCAGAAAGTGAAGAGGAACTAAAGAGCCTCTTGTTGGTAAAGAAGGAGAGTGCAATAGTTGGCTTGAAACTTAACATTAAGGAAACCAAGATCATGGCATCCGGCCCTCTCAATTCCTGGCAAATAGATGGGGAAGAAATGGAGGTAGTGACAGATTTTATTTTCCTGGGCTCCAAGATCACCGCAGATAGAGACTGAAGCCAAGAAATTAAAAGACGCTTGCTCCTTGGGAGGAAAGCCATGGCAAATCTAGACAGCACACTAAAAAGCAGAGACATCACCCTGCCAACAAAAGCGCATATAGTCAAGGCTATGGTCTTCCCAGTTGCAATGTATGGCTGTGAAAGTTGGACCATAAGAAAGGTTGAGTGCCAAAGAATTGAAGCCTTTGAAATATGGTGCTGGAGAAGATTCCTGCGAGTCCCTTGGACTGCAAGCCGATCAAACCGGTCAGTCCTAGAAGAGATCAACCCCGACTGCTCTTTAGAAGGCCAGATCCTGAAGTTGAAACTCAAATACTTTGGCCACCTAATGAGAAGGAAGGACTCACTGGAGAAGAGCCTAATGCTGGGAAAGGTTGAGGGCAAGAGAAGAAGGGGACGACAGAGAATGAGGTGGCTGGATGGAGTCACTGAAGCAGTAGGCGTGAGCCTAAATGGACTCCAGAAGATGGTAGAGCACAGGAAGGCCTGGAGGACCATTGTCCATGGGGTCGTGATGGGTCAGACACAGCTTCGCAACTAACAACAACAAGAAGCTAATTAGGCTAAATATTTTCTGTACTTGCTAGGTAGACCAACAATTTGTGTCCTTTCTCCTTTTACACATTCTGGCATTTTATTAAAAAAATGGTATCACATAGGCTTCCTGAATTTCTATGGAGACACTCAGAAAGGATTATACTTTGATATGGACTCCTTCATAAGCCTCAAGTTTAATTGGACTATCGCACTGGATTTCCTTTTTAGCCTTATTGTTTAGACATTACTTCCTTGTTGGAAATAAACTTTATGATTTTTCTATATGTTTTCTGGGTTGTTTCTCAAAATAACAACCTAGGTTGGGTTTATCCTGGGTTGGATTATTGTTTAATATTGGCTTTGAACTATATTCAGGTCATGGAAATGAAGTCTTCCTTGGTTGATATTATCTTTTTTCCCCAAATCTCGAACAACTCACCCATCAAATTTAGTAGGAGAGGACATCAAAGTGTCATTCTAGAACTTGAGCATTCAGTCAAAATTCTAGTTAAGGTTCAATGTAGCAATTTCCACAGTGTTCTATATAACTTATCTATAATGCCTTTCACCTTCAAGCAGGCCATCTTTCAGTCAGCAAGAATCTGCTTGACTATGGTCTGAGTCTAAATAACAAAACTCAGTGATTTGTACCTGCTTGTAACACTGATACGTTGATGCTGCAGAAAAGCACCAGATGGCCTGGAAATTTTGGAATTCTCTCAACCGTGCATAAGCAGACAAACAACTGGGAGGAGATTTAAAAGACACCTTACTTATGCTTCTAATTATTGTATACTGAATCTTCCAACTGAGGATAGATACAATTGTCAACCCCTCATTGTTTACTTTTGTGAAACATCTAGGAAATTATTGATAGACTCTATATTGAGGTAGATCAGTTAGTTGTGCCCTGTATGGCAGTTGCTGTTGTTTTCATGTAGGAACTTAATGATACAAATATTAATTACTTAAACTTGTTCTTCTATGGGAAACGACAGTAACAGTAATGGAAAAGGGTCCTTCAAGTTGAGTGCAACTCCTGGGGACTTCATGGTAATGTCCATGTTTTGCTTTGCTTTTGGCAACAATACATATGTGGGTCTACCATTGCACCTTCTGCTTATTTTTTTTTCAACTCTCCACTTTAGCCTATAAACCAGGAACTTTCTGAATCTAGATAACTAGATCTAACTTTTTTAGCTTTTTGAGATCAACTGATGTCATCTTGGTGCTGCCACTAGGTAATTGTTCAGAATTACCTGCAGTATTAAGATTAGCAATTACATTGGTAGCTTTTGGAGAAATGACGGCCAATTATTTAGCATCCTGGTAGCCCTTCCCATTCATATCCTTTCCTTCACCTTTTTAGAGAAGTTAGCAATCTTTCCATTATCTGCAATCCACACTGTAAGTAGCAAGTGGCTGTGGAAGTAGTAGTTTTAGATCTCTGGGAAACCTCAAATTGTGTGTCCCTTTTCTGGACATATGATCTTATGTGAGAATTCCAGAATTTTCACAAAACCTGTATATCTAGAAAATAGGATAGGACCACTGGAAACAACCACAGAACGTCAACAATCCTAATTCTGAATTCAGCACGTGTCCATTATACATATTCCAATTATCATATAGTATGTAGGTGTGTGTGTGTGTTATATATTGAACAGCATATGCATTGGCCCCACATCCAATTTCAATACACCAATTAAGTATATTGAATAAAATCCCTACATAATAATATATAGGTTAGAATTGAAATACATGCATTGATTGATCTAAAAGATCAAATCAATGCAAAAAAGGTGTTGAGGGTTGTGAGTATAGTGTTTTGTGTGTGTGTGTGTTTAAACCACTTGTACCACTTCGGCAGAACCAGTAGCTAATTTTTTTTTTGTTGCCCAGGCCCAGAATGGACTTCTGGAAGCGGCATCCACACAGAGAACCGGTTGTTCACATATTTGAATCCCACCACTGGCTTAAACACTCAGCTTCATATTTACTCTATGATAAAACAGAATGACTTCAAATTCCTTTGAAGATTAAATGGACGTGTATATTTCCATGCACTTTCTTATGCATAAAATGAAGTCTTCAGAAAGATATATTTAATTTAATCATTCAGATCATAAATCTGAATCTAACCAACTCAATTATTTGAATCAAATCAAACTGAACTGAAAATTCATTTGGATCTTGCCTGATCTGCATAACCATAATATACATAATAGCTAAGATTGAATATTACTTCCAATCTATTTCAGTTTTGCATATTTTAATTATAAATCCAATTACTTTTCATATTTATATTTATTTTATTTTTATATACGGTTTTCCATAAAATGAAATTTCATTTTTTCTCCTTTTTTATTGCCCTAGTTTTGAATTGAAAACTCTGTAACACCATTCAGAAAAGGCTAGAATCCAAAAAAAAAAACTACACTGTGATCTATTTAGTTGTGCTGAATGTATGAATTAGGTCAGCTCACTTAAAAATATGAATCAAGGAAAAATCTCCCCCATCCCTTCACACACACACACACAAACACACACATCATATGAAAATTGCCTCCAATTTCCTTTACAGCAAGTATGATGACAAAATTACCTCTTAGTCTATGGTTACAAAAACAAATTCCCTTTTTTTCCTATTATCAATTATTTTCTGATCATTAAAGCTGCACGATGTAAGGTTGTTGTTGTTTTTATGTTTCACACAAAAAAGTCTATAAGGGTTTTCCAGTCAGCAATAAATGTTGATACTATTTTTTCTCTAATTAAGGAAATCAATTATAACCATCTCTGCAAACTCCATCATATTCACCAACCATTCCTCCATTGTGGGTAATGTCAGAGTCTAAAAATCTCCCCATCCCACTGACAAGCAACTTCAGTTCCTCCCACCACCCACCCTTTCCCCAAAGGTCTGTTTTTATTTCAGGTCTTAGTGTCGGGATCACTGCTGTTTGATGAATCAGCATTCTTGTTAACAAGAAGAGCAGGGCTATCATCTAATGAAAATACTCGGTATTTTATGACTCCCTAGACTGTAGTTCTGCATATTAAAATAGAATTTCAATCTCAGTGTTAGAAATAAAATCAAACTTAGCATCTGTGGGTTGAAAAGAACTGTTAAAAAGTGCTATTCATTGAATTTTTAACTATTTCTTTGGGGGCATGGAAGAAAGGGTAGAAGAATTTCCATTGAAGGGGTCTTTAAAACGCTTGCAAATTAGAAATAAGTGAATAGTAATCACCATGCTAGTACAGTTCATGGTATGTTTCATTACAGCAAACAGAAAAATTCCCCATAATGGAGCCAACTACTTTTAAAAATCACAATGTTTATGAGGAAAACTGCTTTGCTTCATTATGGATTTTAGGAATATAAAATGTATATGCCAACTAAAAAAAGTGATAATTGCTAGATGTGTATTAGGGAACTATACTGATCTCACGGTGACTGAAGTTCTCTGGTTAAAGATACACACAGTGGCAAAAATTCATTCCTGTCAACACACAATTGTACTAATATATTTATTCTTAGACAGATCAATTGCTATTTTAAAAGGCCCAATACACTCCCGTTGGTGAAGGGTAACTCCAGACGGATAGTGGTTTCATTTTGCCTCTATACAGGCCTCCATCCTTTCTGCATGGCTGTGTGCAGGACAGCGATAGCTGTTTCTTCAGCTCTGTTTTACCCATCACCCAAAATGGCCGTCCCCATTCCAGTCGCTGATCAATGAGAGAGAAAGACAGACAGAAAAATGCTGTGTTGAATTGCTAAGAGAGAAGTGGACTTGCACTGATGCAAGAAAGAACTTGGACCTTCTATGTATCATGAATCCTGAATTTCTTGCAGTTTCTGTGAAAGGAAACAGAGAGTTCTAAAAGGCAGGAAGCCAATGAGATAAATTCAAAATAGCAGCAAGTTGAGATAATTGTACCCTCCACCAAATAAGAGAGGAAAATAGTTGTGGGAAAGCAAAAGAGAAGGCCATTCAAGAAACTGATGATAATGTAGAGGAGAGAAGATGCCACAAGAATCCAGCAACAAAAATGACCTATGCATTCGGTCGCATATAGAATTCAATAGATACCCAGTGAAGATCACCGGGCAACGGACGAGTTGAACTTTCCCCGTGTGGTTAAAAAGCTGCATTTGCATCTGGTCATTTGCCATTTTATGAATCCGGCTGAAAAGTTACATTAGTAACAAAAAGTTTCACAGGTGATTGAAATATATTAGGTGATCCAGAGATTACTAATAAATTAAGTAGAACCTTAGGTGTGCAATCTGAAAATGAGCAGGCTATAGGCTTGTTTATTTATTGATTTCTGTCCCATCTTTCCTCCATCAGAAAAACTAGGATACCTGATTTTAATAATAATAATAATAATAATAATAATAATAATAATAATAATAATAATAATAATAATAATAATAATAATAATAATAATAATAATAATAATAATAATAATTTAATTTCTATACCACCCTTCTCCCGAAGGACTCAGGGCGGTGTACAGGGCAAATACAGTAAAAATACAATGTACAAAAGTTAAAAAAGAATTAAATAATACAGCCTAATTCCAATAAAATTAATACAGTTAATATTAAAATACCCCAAACCCTTCAGACCAGGCCGGCTTGTTCAAATAAGTATGTTTCCACAATTTTCCACAATTGTGCATTTTTTCCTGCATAATAACACTGCTGGTTCATCATCACCCATATGACTACATAGGAATTTGAATGTGGTTATTGAGTGTTCTAGTTAAAGATTATAAATTATGCAATTAATATTTGATTAATAACGTATTCCTAAATGCTTTTCATTCCAGTCAGTGTCAACTTAATGCCATTTCTTTTACAGCAAATACAAGTAGAGATACAAGGTATCTCTTACTCTGTGATTACAATAAAAAGCTCACTTTTGTCTGTTATACTTTTTTTTTAATCATCAAAACCATAAGTCATGAGTGCCTTTTTTCTATTGCATGCCAAAAAAAACAACCCTCCTATAAAGGAATTTCCAGTCACCATAAATGTACATACCATCTATTCTCTAACCAAAGAATTTAATGAAGCCATCTCTGCAAAGTTCCTTCTTCTTCACCGTTTCTTCACTTTTGACATCTAAGGGAGACTTTCAACAAATCTCCAAATCCTTCAGAATTTTCTTTAGCATGATTGTTAAATTTATATTTCTATATCCGAATGCAACAATATATTGAGTTAGTAGCTGCTAGTGATTCTTTCAGATATTAAGATGGAGAGCAGGGATGCCAACTGTAGATGGAGTGAAGGATAACAAAGGCAGAATCAACACACTGAATCATTTCTCTGAAACTACATTGTTTCAAGCTCATGTCACACAAGGCTAAAAAAAAGGCATTACTGAAAGAAATGACTGCAAATAGTTGTGACACAGCATTTCAGCATTCAGTTTATAATTCCACGGGTTTTCAAATGAAATGTAGAAGAGTCTAGGAAAAACATGCAGAGATATACAACCTTCTATCATAAAACAGTGACATTGCTACTTGACCAAATTGTCAAGCAGAGTTGAGTTGAGGTTTTTTGAGCTCTTTGGAGGCATACTTGGGAGAAGGCCACGAAAGGCTGGTGGTATTGTGAAGTTGCTGGAGTGAATGGAGGAACCCAATTTTTCAGCCCATTTTCTGCAGGCAGTCTACTACAACATCCAAAATGCCTGGACTAATCAGCACAGGTTAGACTTGAATCGGAGATGCAAGATTAAATGAGCAAATTATTTGATTTGAGCTTGAACTTCAAGAGTTAAGGACAACCTAATTTTATGTGAGCTGCTTTCAGAGTCAGTCTCCAAAGATTTTTCTATATGGAGAAAACTTTAAAAAAATCTCACAAGCTGCTACATTTTTTGGCATTCAACTGGATATCTCAATATCTTCATGGGTTTTGCTCACCCCTCCTTCCCTCCCTCTGGCCAAAAACATTCTTTTCTAATTTAAAAATAGGTAAAGGTAAAGGTTCCCCCGCACATGCATGCTAGTCAGTTCCAACTCTAGGGACCGGTGCTCATCTCCGTTTCAAAGCCGAAGAGCCAGCCCTTGTTCGAGGACGTCTCCGTGGTCATGTGGCCGGCATGACTAGATGCCAAAGGCTCACGGAACACTGTTACCTTCCCACCGTAGTGGTCCCTATATTTCTACTTGCATTTTTTACGTGCTTTCGAACTGCTAGGTTGGCAGAGGCTGGGACAAGTAACAGGAGCTCACTCTGTTACGCAGCACTCGGGATTCGACCTGCCAAATTGCCAACCTTCTGATCGACAAGCTCAGCATCCTAACCCACTGAGCCACCACGTCCCTAATTTAAAAATACAAACTTTCAAAAAAAATTCCCTTTTTTTAAAAAAAATATCTATTTTTTTCATTTGCTTCTTTAGGGGACTGGAGAATAACCAGTTAGAGTAGTATCTCTAAACCCAGAAAAGGTCATTACTTATGCAATAGATATAATTGTACAAAGGTCTTCCTAAATACAAAGCTACTACTTGCTCTTTAAGCAGGAGCCATGAGTCTAAAAAGACCCCGTTTATAAGCTAGCTATTTCTATAATGAAGATTAAAACCACCATCACCACATACAGTATCTATCAGCAGTCTTCAAAAGAAAAAGCCACCACACCTGATCTTCTGGCTCAAACTGGACCTGGGTGGGGCAGGGCTACCCTATCCAGAGCTACTGATGGAATATTCCTGATCAGAGGGCCTGCTAACCCACTCCAGGATAGAAGCCTGAAATTGTTCCTCCCCATTCAGATTCTAGCAAAACTTTCGCAAAACGTGTTGGCAATTGTCGGTGTTGGTTAGCAGAGGCAGCAGGAGCAAGCATGTACAACGGGAGACGAGGGCTGCAAGAAACAGGTCAGCTACAAAGAAATAGTCTGTTGCAGAAAGAGGAACTCCTAGCTGTGCTGCCCTCGTTCCTATTTTTAAAGCAGTAAAACTTTGGGCCAATGCCTACGAGTGTTAGATAGGCATCCATTTGATCATTGTCAAGAGAATTAAACCCCCACTCAGTCCACAGGAAGGTAAAAGCAATCGCTACCTGGGGTCCATTTTCACAGTCCTGAAAGCTGAGCTGAATTCAAGAGTTGCAGTTGTATAACCAGCTATTGTAACATCTCATTAACATCACAAAAGAAATTTACCGCTTATGGACTGAGAGCCTGAAAAAGTAAATGAAGTCCTAAATTGGTGTCAATCTTACCTCACCAACTGTTGATATAAAATCTTTAATGAGATCTTAAACTGACTGGTTAAACTGACTGGGGTGGGTGGGTGGGTTTCAAATTATTCTCCAAAGCACCAGAGGGTAGGATAAGAAACAATGGTTGGAAACTGATCAAAGAGAGAAGCAACTCTTTCTATTCTATCTCTTACTCTACTCTACTCTACTCTACTCTACTCTACTCTACTCTACTCTACTCTACTCTACTCTATTCTATTCTATTGACTTCTCATGCCAAAATTGGAGGAAGCCCCCCCCCCAATGTGATGTTACCCCACTCTTTAGTATTTTCCATCTATGGCACTGAAACCGATTGTTGTATATTTCCAGTAACAGCCCCAAAGGCAGTAGAAAATTCATCAGATTTGCAAAGCATTGGGGGGGGACCCACTTGGTTCAATAGGCTACTTGCAAGCTGTCTGCTGATTTGATTTAAGTATGAATCTGCTTCAAGCAAACTTCATTGAATTAAGCACTCAATCAAAGTTGTACCCACCTCTAACAATTTTCTGGGGCTGTTCTTATTATTTGTCCCACTAAGATGCAACTTAGTCCTGACTGATCCAGGGTTAAGACTAACCATCACTTTTGCAATCAGAGGGGTAACAGAGACTGGGAACAGAGAGAACACATTTTGTCCCATAATTTTGAGGAGCTATCATAATCCTTACTTCCTAGACTAATACATCAATCAGACAGATGACCTTCAGACTGTGCACTTTTTTAATGGAGTTCCTATTTGTGTGTGTGTGTGTGTGTGTGTGTATTCCCTTCCATTTCCTTGGTGGCATCACTTCACCAGCCATTTGGCATTTGGCCAGCCAAAAGTAAAGGGAAAATGCATCCTTTCATCACCAAAGCTTTACTTCTTTCCTTCAGTAAGTGCCTGACAGGATCAAAGATGGAAGCTGTGAGACGTATCCAATAGCAAACATGAAGGGGAAATGCAAACTATAAGAGGTTCTGGGCAGCATAGAGCTATTACAACTGCAAAGGAAAAAAACGAACAAAAATCCTCACCAAGGACAGACTATGAAGGTTGTAATATTGCCGGAGGAATGAAACATTGGTTGTTTATATGAGGCTTTGGAAGAAACAATTCCAATTCATTCAATTAAAAAAAATCTGTTGGTAAAAAATACATATTTCCCATTTTCTAAATGGAAATCCAGAAAAGTCCCTTGTCCCCTATAAAGAAATAAACGTGTCGCGTGTAGATCATTTTACTGATGGTTCTAAATAGCCCCATAAAAAGATGCTTTGTTTTGTTCAAATATGTTTAATGCCATACACCCAAGTCAGATTTATTTTATTTTTTTATTTTAATTCCATTTATATCCCGCCCTTCTCCGAAGACTCAGGGCGGCTTACAAGCTTAGCAGTAGCCTTCATTCTATGTATAAGCCTGCTTATTAGGGCTTTCACACACACACACCCCAAGTGGCATTATTACAAAGTCAGCTTAATTGCCCCCAACAATCTGGGTCCTCATTTTACCTACCTCGGAAGGATGGAAGGCTGAGTCAACCTTGAGCCTGGTGGGACTCGAACCTGCGCTAATTCCCCCCCCCCCGTGCTTTAAATGGATATTATTAACAAATACACATGCTAAATGCAAACAACGCAAGTCAACTTTCAGAACGATCTGTGATTCTAGCATTCATCTGGGTAGAGTTTTGCATCATTTAAAAGCACCCCATGCAAAAGATAGCTAGTTTATGAGGACCACGCCTCCTTCTTAGTTACTACACACAACAGGTTTTCGTCTCTGCCACACAACATGGCACACAGTCGGCATATGTTCAGCTTGACCGGTTACAGACTCCAGCAAAGTAAGCTGAGAAAAGAACAGCCGTTTGGCTAAAATTGTGAGTTTCAGGCTGAATTGTCTTCAGTATCCTTCACGAAGCCTTTTTTTTGTTTGTTCGTTTGTTTTGTTTGTTTATTAAAACTTTATTTGATATGATGCACACAAAGCACGAGATTCCAGGAGAGGTAGCCACATAGCCATGGAAGCCTCTTCAGACAACACTGGCTCCCTCAGCCGCAACACGAAGATGAACGCCGCCTCCTAGAATTGGACATGACTGGACTTTAGCTTTTTTTAAAATCAAGGGTAGGCAAATTGTGACCTGAAAACTTTTACCACTGTCCCCCATGTTGCTCACCATTAGACAACTGGGTCAGGGTTATCCACAGTTGTGATTCATCAACATCTGGAAGGGCACAGGTTATCCTTCCCTGCTTTAAACTATAAGAGCTCCACACCGGATATTTCAACCAAAATTTTGAGGCTGGGTCAAATAGAACAAAAAAGCAAAAATTCCTGGAAGGCAAAAAAAAAGGGGGGACATGTGAATTGTAACTGATATTGTCCAATAACTATGATGAAATTTTAAGGAGAATATTAAAATGCATAAATAATAAATATTTTTTTCAAGAAAAGACCTAATTTTGAGAGGGGAAAAAATATTTGCAACTCGGGGTTGAATTGTGTGGCTATTGGTGCTCTCTGAGCTTGGCGGTTTTCTTGCAGATGTTTTATGACCAAACTAAGTAACATCATCAGTGCTAGAAGGGAATGGAGCTTGCTCTCTCTTTTTTTTATTGGTGTATAAAAATAAGAGCAAACCCCACTCCCTTCTAGCACTGATGATGTTACCTAATTTGGTAATGAAACATCTGTAAGAAAAATCACCAAGCTCAGAGAGCACCAAGGACCACACAGACCTAATTTCATTGTATACAATTATTGAAAAAGGACCTATTTCTCTGAAACAAGATGATTAGTTCAATAAATTGGTCCTCCACTAGTTCTGCTTACACAACTCCCGATCTCAGCCTTCACACATTTAATCATTTAAGTTATTGTTTGGTTTTTTTCACATAAATTCTGCTGATAACACTTCCAATACAAGGTTAATGTAATATAATGGACATAATGAAATACTTATTAGAAGGAGGCATGACAAGAATAGTTAGATTTCCACCTGAACCATTTCCTCGTACTCACCAAAAAAAATGTTCACCTTCATTCTCTCACCTATCACTGCTGGTTTAGATGCAGGAAGTTACAAAGTCAGGAAAAGGAAATATTGCAGAGGTTGCTTATTTTAAAATCCATGCCTTTTCCGTGCACTTATAAATGAGAACATGCACGTTTGGCTTCATGATGCTAATTAGAAAATCAGGTTTTGACAGGAGCTTCATTATTAAGCAAAGATATGCCAATGCAGTCTTTGCACTGTCTGATATTAATGACACCAACAGGACAATAATAGCTATTGTGCAGACGCCCTACATGTCATCAAAACATTAGAAGGTCTTTGTGCATTTTTGGGGGAGAAGTTAATTTCTGATGCCACGGAGGTTATGAAGGAAGACACAAACACAAATGGAAATGCTAGCTTTAAATATTGCTGATGGCTGAGTTCAATTGAACAAAGCTGCTTTCTCTTCTGACATCCATAGAACACAAATTTCAGCCGCGGTTGTTGAATTGTATAGAAATAAATAAAGCCTTGCCTTTTTGCTTAGGTATTTGGATTGGCACCCTGCACATTTCTCGCACAGAAGAAGTGGAAGGGATGTAGTGTAAGGAAAACAATGTCATACAATCTTTGCATAAGATAGGCGTATAAGACCGAGGGTTAAGAAATATAGAGCCTCCATATTTATATTATGAGAAATAGAACAGTGAAAAGTTGTGGAATGAACAGGGAAAAAAATCCAGAAGAAACAAGAAGAAAATCCAAAGTATCCACCTTAGTACTGCCAACAGAGAAGTGAGACCCAATGCATGATCCTGAAGTTCTCATTTTACCGACCTCAAAAAGATGGAAGGCTGAGTCGACCTTGAGCCGGTGAGAATCAAACTGCTGGCAGTTGGCAGAGTTAGCCTGCAATACTGCATTCTAACCACTGCACCACCACAGCAGTCATGCTGTTGACTACTTCCCTCTGTCTATACAACCAAAATACTCAGCTTACTTATTGAAGGACAAAACAGAGCAAAGGTATGGTGGTAGACAGTTGGATCATTTGTCATTGTATCTAAAGTCCAAGCAGGCCAGTGACAAGGCCAAACTACTGCTTCATGAATCTGAAACAAAATACGGGATGAATTTTTATAGAGATAAGGCCTGATATGGTGGAGAAAATTAGTACATTCAAATGAAGACAGATCCATATAGTTCTCTGCAACCTCTCAACAGGAAATATAGAGACTATTTTCTGAAAATGTATAGAATCCTACTGTTCAACCCTTGCCAATTTTTCAGTATTTTTGTTACGTGTGGATCCAAGCACAAATTTCAATTTCAATTTGGAAATGAAATTGCTTTGATAGCCACCCATATAAAGATCCCATGATTTTCAATTTGCATACCAAATTGAAGGAGGGGGGAAAAAAGTCAAGGGTGATTGTTCCAACAATTTACATTTCTTGGAAGACAGGCACCCAGTAAGTGTGCCAATTATTTCAAAGTCTTTGGCTTGAGTTTTTAAAAATTCCTGCGTATTCACCTCCTGAAGAAACCTATCTGATCTTCCCACTTTTTTCCCCCTCAAACCTACACGATGTCCGTACTCAGAGCTTTTTTTTGGTCACAGAATGCTCAGAACGGAGTTCCGGCACCTTTTTTGGATGGAACCTCGTAGGGTAAGCAAGGCTGGTTGTATGACGTGTGAGTTCCGGCACCTTTTTCTTTTACAAAAAAAGCACTGTCCGTACTTCTCTGTCCTCTCCCACTACATAATTAATCTTTAGATTTAAGTAATTTTTTTCCCCTCAGTACAATTTGGGTCATCGGGGAAGATCACCCCGTAGCACCAAAATTTGGAGAAGGAAGCAAGCTTTGCATCCTGCTCCCCGTATTACAGCATGCTGATGTGATGCTCAAAAGCTTAAACTCCTTAGCAAAGACGCTAAGGATTTATAGCTTTCCAGCTTTCTTAGGTAGCGAAGCTCTTGGAGGCTGTCAAGAGCTGACCTTCTTTGCAGGGGATTGAATTCCTTTAATGCAGTCACTTTTCAGAGGGCCCTACCTGCTTTCCCAGACTGATGTAGAGACCATTAGAAGAGGTTTCCATGGATACTAATATCAGAGGAGATGAAAGAGGACGATCCACTTTACTGACCGCTGTAGCAATAGCACCCCTTACAGATGTTGTTCTTTTTTGGTTTCTTATAGGTATTTTTTTCCCCTTTTTTCATATTCAGGTGCAAAATCTTTTTTTTTTCTTTTTCTCTGTTCAGTCTCACACGCACACACGGCCGTTCATATTCCACACAACTCTACCTTACATAAAGCGTATGCAATTCGAGGCTGCAATCCTATCCCAATTTAGCTTAATGTAAGACCTTTAAAAATAGTCGGGTTTATTTCTGAACACGCTCATGAAACTGTGCTCTTAGGGTACATTTCTAATAATGCTGTCATGAGATATCAATACCACAAATTAAATACCAACGTGTCAAACACACACTTATGAAACTTTTATACACTTATTATGACATTGCAGTTCAGTAAAAATAGATTACGAGAGCCTTTTAAGTTCTTTATCCTCCTTTCATTTCTCCAAATCATCTTAGCAGGGTGATCTTTTACATGTCTGTTGAATTCAATGGTGCTTTACTCCCAGATTAGAGAGAATAAGGTTGGTGCCTAAATTTAGATTCCTCTGCTAATCATTGTCCTAAGCAGGATTTATTGTGGAATAAATTGTTCCCTGTGAGTTAGCTTACAAATGTATTTCATTACTTCTTTTTCCAGGCCAATATTCAGCTAAGGAAACATTTGGCTTTATGGGCCAAAAGAATCGTACTTAAAGCTGGGACTAGTTGCATCAAAACTCTGCATCAGTGGAAACTTTAAAATGTTATGGATTTCAACTCTCAGAACTGTTAGCCGGGGAATTCTGGGAGTTGAAATCCACACATCTTAAAGTTGCCAAGTTTGGAAAATACTGATCGACATTTTTCTCCTGTCCCGGAACCAACACAAACAAGAGGCAGTTGCTAGTGCTACCAATAGTCTTTTCAAACAAATGCCCATGTGGCAGGGAAAGTATGGACACAAACACATCCACACACATCAGCAGGAAAGAAGTGCCAGAAGGCAGGCTTTCTAAAATCTCAAAAGTTTCCAAGTCGAAAGCAGCAGGCAGAAGAGTGGTCAAAGGAAATCTGAAGGTTAAAGAAGGTTCTCCAGCCAATCTGGGATCCATCGTCAGAATCGAAGTCAAGAGCCAAAACACACATGGGATGCAGATTGCAGAATGATATTTCCAACAAAGAGGCTTGAGTTCACTGGTTTATTTAAGTAGGGGCAGAGTTCCTTTCCTACAAGTCCCTTGGACTGCAAGGCGATCAAACCGGTCAGTCCTAGAGGAGATCAACCCTGACTGCTCTTGAGAAGGCCAGATCCTGAAGTTGAAACTCAAATACTTTGGCCACCCGATAAGAAGGAAGGACTCACTGGAGAAGAACCTAATGATGGGAAAGGTTGAGGGCAAGAGAAGAAGGGGACGACAGGGAAGGAGGTGGCTGGATGGAGTCAATGAAGCAGTAGGTGCGAGCCTAAATGGACTCCAGAAGATGGTAGAGGACAGGAAGGCCTGGAGGAATGTTGTCCATGGGGTCGCAATGGGTCAGACACGACTTCACAACTAACAACAACAAGAGTTCCTTACAAGGAGTGATGCTTTGCTCTCTCCACCATGGGAAAAGTAGGGAGTAGACAGCAGCTCACACTGTTAATTTTTCAGAGGCTGATGAGCAGCTGCTTCTGTCAATGATCAGATGGCCCTACCTCAACTACCTCTAGTCCTTAGGTGAGAATTCATCCAGTAACTCCCAAAGTAGGCTGCCCGTTATTGGTCTCTCTGTCTGAGTTGAGTTCACGATGTTACAACTTAATGTGCCATGAGAACAACCTTGAGGAACAAGAGAAAGACCACCACCAAAACAACCAATAAATGTAATCTGAGTCCAGTGAGTCCTTCCTTCTCATTAGGTGGCCAAAGTATTTGAGTTTTAGCTTCAGGATCTGGCCTTCTCAAGAGCAGTCAGGGTTGATCTCCTCTAGCACTGACCGGTTTGATCGCCTTGCAGTCCAAGGGACTCGCAGGAGTCTTCTCCAGCACCAGAGTTCAAAGGCTTCAATTCTGTGGCGCTCAGCCTTTCTTATGGTCTAACTTTCACTGCCATACATTGCAACTGGGAAGACCATAGCCTTGACTATACGCACTTTTGCTGACAGGGTGATGTCTCTGCTTTTTAGTGTGCTGTCTAGATTTGCCATGGCTTTCCTCCCAAGGAGCAAACGTCTTTTAATTTCTTGGCTACAGTCCCCATCTGCAGTGATCTTGGATTGATCCACTCTAGTACTATGTAAAGGCAGGATGGGGAAGAAGTGCATTCAGTCTTGTAAAGTTGTTTTACCTCAAGAATCAGTCATATATATATATATATATATATATATATATATATATATATATATATAGAGAGAGAGAGAGAGAGAGAGAGAGAGCTAATCCTCTGAAGAGATCCGAGTTAGAGGCAGAAAAAGAGGAGGTGACAAACAAAACATTTTCAGAAATACCGATTCAAGACTTAAGGGCAATTTTAAACTTAAACTTGAACTACAAAAAATTGTTGAGATCTGTTTATCTTCTAAAAAGGTTTTTCGTATGTTCAAGGTTTGATAGCAAACTATATTGGATAATTTTGTCTTTTTAAAAAACAAAAACAAACACAAACCTGTCAATATATGGTTGAAATCGGTTCATCTTCAAATTTGAGAAATAAAAAAATATTAACCATCCCAAAAGATGGGGAAACCCTTTTGCAATTATGGAAAATTAAGTTATGGGAGTATATTTTTTTATTTTAATTCCATTTATATCCCGCCCTTCTCCGAAGACTCAGGGCGGCTTACAAGCTTAGCAGTAGCCTTCATTCTATGTATATGCCTGCTTGTTAGGGCTTTCACACACACCCCCAAGCGGCATTATTACAAAGTCAGCTTAATTGCCCCCAACAATCTGGGTCCTCATTTTACCTACCTCGGAAGGATGGAAGGCTGAGTCAACCTTGAGCCAATATATAAAATATAAAATATATAAAAAAATCAAGTCTGAAAAATCAATACGATACAGAATTTTATTCAATGTGGAAATCATGTTTGAACATAAGCTTATAAATAGTTTTGTTCTGCTTCCAAATTTTGAATTTTTCCTAATATAAGATTATAATATATAATCTATTTATGATTGATTTTGCTAAAATTTCTTAAATTAGGCAGAAATTATTGTAATTTTTTAAATTTTCAATTTATAATTTTGATTTGAGTCACAGGGGTTACAGTTCTTAATGCATAATAACCCAATTTTATTACTAGTTAAATATTGGCTTAAAACTTTAAGTAGATAAAAGATGATTTAATATGTAGATTTATATCCATATCATTTTGAAGTTTGTAAGTAATTTTACATCATTTTTGCTTTTATTTTCCCTTGTCTTTCCTCTACTTCTACTTGTAAATCTACTTGTCCTATTCATAACAGAACAGAACAACAAAGTCGGAAGGGACCTTAGAGGTCTTCTAGTCTAACCCCCTGCTCAAGAGGGGTCTGCAATCCTAAATTAAATTCATAGGAAGTAAGTCTTCTACCACAAGAAATATTTATTTCTGGGGAAGCATGCTTAGGATTGAAGGGAGTCAGTGGTGGGATTCAAATATGTGGATGTGTGAATGCCGCTTCCGGAAGTCCATTCTGGGCCTGGGCAACAAAAAAATTTGCTACCGATTCTGCCAAAGTGGTGCGAACTGGCTGAATCCCACCGCTGGAGGGAGTGAAAAAAATAAAATAAAATCAGAGTTTCATTAGTACAGAGGGATTTTTATTTTCTTTTAGAAAGGCATTTGTTACAGCTTGGCTAGAACATTGTTTGCTCCTGAAATTGCATCTGAATGTGGGCTAATTGGAAAGAAGGGTCTTTTTCCCTTCAATTGTTCTTGAGCATCTGGCAAAGTCTTCTCTTTTTCAATAGAAAAGTTGAGGACAGAAATAAACCAGCTTCGCAACCTGCTAAATTTATCACATCTGCCTCAATTGACAGAGAGAGGGAGGAGAGAGAGAGAGAGAGAGAGAGAGAGAGAGAGAGAGAGAGAGAGAGAGGCAGACGATGGGGCAGGGAGGGGATAAGCACACGCAACTGAGATAGATAAAAGAAATTGCTTCTGTGGTAAACCAGCCAGACCAATCGACAACAGAGGACATTATTTTATCATTTTCTGTCACCTGGATTAGTCTCTCCTTTGAATCGCTATTTGTATTTTATTGTTTTATTTCCCATCATGGTCGCAGAGGGCACATTTCTGTTTAGTAAGCAGCGTTTGGGTGGCTGCAGTTTACAGAGTCAATGGCAGTCAAACAATAAGGTCAATGTCTAGACCATCTTGGAAAAATTGGGGTTAGAGCAGGTGAAATTATCATACTATTTGGTTTTTATGGCTCTAATCGAATGCCAGAGAGTCCCTGACCTCTGCTGCCACTCATGTCTTACTCTAATAGCAATGTATAACCTTTGACACTCAATTAAAACAGGAAATAAGGCAAACAATGAGTCAATATGCACACTTGCCTATTTGGAGACTTGGAAACAAATTCCAAGAGGTTTTCCAGTGGCATAATAATCCTTACTCATTTGGCACGCCACCATTAAAGTTATGTCAGTAAAACAACCAACAACAACAACAACCACCCAGTTCATTTCTTTTCCAGCTGACTGGAACACATGCTACAACATCTTGCAACACAGCAATGCAAATCTCTATTTTCTTTCCCTCTTATTCATGGTCCAAGGTTTTCCCTCCAATTGGCTTTGTGTGTGATGAGAATTGGAAGGGGATAGCATGGCTGGAACAGAAAATTACAGATGCACATCTTCTGCATTTTTTTAAAATTTTTTTGATAGTCCATCTCAAGTATTAAAAGTGATTTGTGGTGGCTGTTTTGTGTTCAAGCACACTGGAGACACGGTGGCTCAGTGGGTTAGGAGGCTGAGCTTGTCGATCAGAAGGTCGGCAGTTTGGCGGGTCGAATCCCGAGTGCCGCGTAACAGAGTGAGCGCCTGTTACTCGTCCCAGCTTCTGCCCACCTAGCAGTTCGAAAGCACGTCAAAATGCAAGTAGAAAAATAGGGACCACTACGGTGGGAAGGTAACAGCGTTCCGTGCGCCTTTGGCATCTAGTCATGCCGGCCACATGACCACGGAGATGTCCTCGGACAAACGCTGGCTCTTCGGCTATGAAACGGAGATGAGCACCGGCCCCTAGAGTCGGAAACGACTAGCACGCATGTGCGGGGGAACCTTTACCTTTACCTTTACCTTTACACTGGAGACATTTCACTGTGCATAGGAAGCTACGTGTACCATGTTACTTGCTTCCAGAAGTTCTGGGTGCTCCAACACTGGGGATTGTTAAGAAGAGGTTAGACAACCAATTGTCTGAAATGGTATAGGCCAGGGTATCCTGCTTGGACTAGAAGAACTCCAAAATCCCTTCCAATTCTGTTAGTCCATCTTGCCTAACACTCTAGAACAAAGGCTTTGTAGGGTTCATGAACTACTGTACATTTGATCTGTGTGCACTTACATCAGGGATCACACTTAACAGAATCCAGCATTGTGTCAAGAGAAATATGCTTGCTCCACAGGAAAAACAAAACAAAACATTCTTTCTCCACTTTATAACCCTTTCTGAATTTTGAAAACCAGCTTGTAGGGTTTATTATTTATTTATTTATTATTTGGATTTATATACCGCCCCTCTCCCAAGGGACTCGGGGCGGTGTACAGGGCAATTAAACACTATAAACAACACATAATATACAAAAATTAAAATGAAATTAAACCAATAGCCCTAAACAATAAAACACATTCTAAAATTTAAAATTTTTAAAATTTAAGATCTAAAATCCCAGTCCCTCAGTCTAGGCCGGCAAGTTCAAATAGCCAAGTCTTCAGGTCGCGGCGGAAGGAGCGAAGGTCGGGAGCCATCCGGAGCTCAACAGGGAGCTGATTCCAGAGGGCAGGCGCGCCCACAGAGAATGCTCTCCCCCTGGGAGCCGCCAGTCGACATTCCCTGACCGACGGCACCCTGAGGAGGCCCTCTCTGTGGGAGCGCACAGGACGATGGGAAGTTAACGCTGGCAAAAGGTACCCCCGTAAATAACCCAGACCCATGCCATTTAGGGCTTTATAGTTCATCACCAGCACCTTGAATCTCACCCGGAAGACAACTGGAAGCCAATGCAGCTCGCGGAGCAGAGGTGTTACATGGGAGTATCGGGAAACCCCCATCACAACTTGCGCGGCCGCTGGAGCTGGAGCCTCCGAGTGGTATTCAAGGGCAGCCCCATGTAGAGAGCGTTGTAGTAGTCTATCCGAGAGGTCACGAGCGCATGAGTGACTGTGCGTAGGGCATCTCGGTCCAAGTAGGGCCGCAACTGGCGCACCAGGTGAACCTGGGGCTCAAACTCTGAAGCAGCTATTGGAGCTATGCAAAGAGAGGCAAGGGGGAGGAGAAAAACATCATCCTTCTGTTTGTGAATTATTTTTTTGCTGATGAAAACGTACTGTTGAATTCTGCTAATGAGTAAATTAGGACACAGAAACAACCTGTTTGATGCAATATATACTTTGATGCAATATATACTTTGATGCAATATATACAAGCTTTCTGGAAGCATCCTTGCCTTGCAGAAATAATTCTGTCATTTGCACCACATAGAAATCTCTCTCTCTCTCTCTCTCTCTCTCTCTCTCTCTCTCTCTCTCTCTCTCTCTCTCTCTCTCTCTCTCACACACACACACACACACACACACACACACACACACACACACACACCTTTACACTCAGGAGAAAGTCCCTCTAAGTTCAACAGGGTTAGATTGTAATCATCAACTCACATCCATGTTTGAATCAATATTTAACCTACATTTTGCTTATTGCACACTTCCCAATATGGACAATTACGTTTCTATGGCTTGCACATTTTTTTCCCCAGCAAAGCTGCAGGCTACATATTTACCATGCAAAATTGCCCTTATGAAAGGTAAATATATAATTTTTGCCTGATCTGAGTCTAGTAATAACCTATGGATCTTGCTTGAAATGAATCCCCTCGAAAAGGGCAACGTGCTTCTATGGATGTGTTTTCGTGAACCGAGACCTGCTTTTAAGAATAAATGCTTGTTAGGGCAAAGTTAAATATCACATTGGTAAATGGGTTGGACTTGCCAAGAAATTTTGCTACTCCTTCCAAAACACTCTTATTTTCTGCCATATGATATATCTATACTTTTGATGATTTAACTTCAGATAAATACATCAGTGGCAACATTAGATTGAAATTCCATGTGAAAATGGAGAAAAAGTGATACCCATGTGGTGCTCCACATGATGGATGCTATATTTCAGAGTTTTGGGTCTCCATAATGGAACATCTTTGTACTATAACCACTGGGGTGTTCTGCCTTATTGGTAGTCAGATTGAGCCAGACAAGAGGAGGTTTTCCAGAAGATAAACTGACTGGGAAGAACTCTGCAGGTGGGCCTCTACATGTAAGTCCTATCATTGAAAGTATCTTCAGCAATGTTCTGTAAAAGCTTTGAAAAAGTAGAAATGCATAACTTGTTTTAACTTTGAAATAGGTTGTTTGAGAGTTCTGGCAGAATAGAATAGAATAGAATAGAATAGAATAGAATAGAATAGAATAGAATAGAATAGAATAGAATAGAATAGAATAGAATAGAATAGAATAGAATAGAATAGAATCTGGAAGGGACCTTGGAGGTCTTCTAGTCCAGCCCCTTGATCAAGCAGGAGAACCTATACCATCTCAGAAAAATGACTGCCCAGTCTCTTCTTAAAAACCTCCAGTGATGGAGCATTCATGATTTCTGGCGGCAAGCTGTTCCACTGGTTAATTGTCCTCACTGTTAGGAAGTTTCTCCTTAATTCCAGGTTGCTTCTCTCTTTGAACCAAATCACGTTTATTATGTCATGGGCTCTAATGAGCAGGAATGAAGACACACAGTTGAGTACAGAGAAACTCATTCTTTATTTAAGCAGAAACTGTACTGAGGATTTGGAGTCACCCTGCCTCAATATATAGCCAGACCCTTTGGTAGCAACCAATTGGATTGAACCCATGTTTGCCGCCCAAAGTTGACCAACTGCAGGACCGGATGCGTCCTGTCTGGGTTGCAACGCATGTGGTGATATTCCAAAAGCCCAGTACATAACAGCGTTGTTCAAGAGGTCTGGCGTTACTCTGGATATGAAATAAAACATGGCTGTTCTCATCATTATCATTTCAATTTTTTTGATTCTGTCACGCAGGGCAATCAGGTTGTTTTGAGGTTGTTGTTTTTTTCTGAATGTGGACCAATCAGCCATCTGGAGAGGTAGTATCAGTCCCATTAAGCCAACATCTCTCCAAACTTAGAGTATACTTACAAAAGGGCCCACCATCCAACGTATCGAAGGCCTGGGAGAAAAGTTAAGTTTGAAGGAATTGTTTCCACAAGGCCAGGATAGGGGCAAAGTGAATCTCTGGGAGGATTCTGTTCTATATTTGCCCAAATGTTCAAATATATATATTGCAACGTATGCTGAACCTCTGTTATTCACCATTGGTAACTTCTTGGATCCCATCAGATGCCAACTTTGTCAGAATAAACAGGATGGCCAGACATTACATTAACATCTAGCATCAGCATGCTAGAGCGCATATGAATGCCAAAGATGAATAATGCATAAACATTGTATTAATAATCTTCACAACCGTGCAGCATTTATTAGAAATACTAGTTATCTCAGTTGATTATCAACACTGATGCAGATGGGGGGGTGGGTTTCTTTCTATTTATGACTGGAGATACAACAGTGTAAAGAAAAATGTTATACAACACTTTATTGTAGCGCACACACCTTCCCTAGTTTATAGTCTGTTGTTTTTGCTGGGCAGGGTTAACTCCACCCTGCTAGCCCTTACAAGTTGGTGTAGCAACGTAAACAAATCCTTAGTGTTCATTCCTTGCATCAGATAAAAGCTAGAATGTTCAGAAAGAGTTAGAAGTGTGTAACATGGCATAAAGTCCTTGCTTCTCTTCAAAATGTCTTATGTTTATTGAAATTAGGTTCTGTCCCTATGTTAGGGGTAGGCAACCTCGGCTCTTTTATGACTCATGGACTTCAACTCCCAGAATAGCTGGCTCAGGAATTATGGGAATTGAAGTCCATGAGTCATAAAAGAGCTGAGGTTGCCTACCCCTGCCCTATGTGATTGTTCCTTTTGTAACTCAAATTACCACTGAGCTCCTGCCCAAGTTGCAAGCTGTATTCTGAATCAGAATAGAGCTGGAAGGGACCTTGGAGGTCTTCTAGTCCAACCCTCTGCTCAAGCAGGCGACCCTATACCCTTTCAGACAAGTGGCTGTCCGGTCTCTTCTTAAAAACCTCCAGTGATGGAGCGCCCACAACGTCTGAAGGCAAGCTGTTCCACTGGTTAATTGTCCTCACTCTTAGAAAGTTTCTCCTTAACTTAATTCCAGGTTGCTTCTCTCTTTGATTAGTTTCCATCCATTGTTTCTTGTCCTGCCCTCTGGTGCTTTGGAAAATAAGTTGACCTCCTCCTCGTTGTGGCAGCCTCTCAAATACTGGGATTACTGCTATCATTACTGCTATCAAGAAGCAAGGGCTCTTAAAGGAAAAGGTGGAAGAGTCAGGATCAGAAAAAGGAAAGAAGGCGAGGTTGTCAGAATACAAGCTAACTTGAGGGCTAATCCACATGAAGCCCCATTTCCATCTGTCCTGTTTGCCATCGTTCACTCCCTAAAGACTAAAATGGACAATGTGAAATTTGAGCGGGCCACGATTCTACAAGGAGTATATATTGGAGGTGGTGACCCTTTGAGAGCTGTATGCAATGAAATTTCATTTTGATGTATGCCGATTGGTGTACATTCAAAGTGACAATAAAGTTATCATCATCATCATGTTCCCCCTAGACCTTCTTTTCTCTAGACTGGCCATACCCAAATCCTGCAATCGTTCTTCAAATGTTTTAGTCTCCAGGCCCTTGATTATCTTAGTTGTTCTTCTCTGATTTTTTTTTCCAAACTCTCAACGTCTTTTTCGTGATATGGTGACCAAAATTGGCTGCAGTATTCCAGGTGTGGACTTACTAGAGTTTTATAAAGTGGTACTAATACCTCACATGATCTTGATTCTATGCCTCTGTTTATACAACCCGGGATTGTATTAGCTTTTTTGACTGCTGCTACACACTGCTGGCTCATAGTTAAGTGATCATCCACTAGGACTCCAAGGTCCCTCTCACAGTTACCGTTTTTGAGCAACGATCAGTTAAGCAGTATTGTGACTGAGCACCCAAATGAGCTCTGAAGCCAGGCTCCAGGCAGAATCAAGGCAAGATGAACTGTTTATTGGGACTGGCAATTGACTGCCAGCTTTCTCGCTGGTCTGTTGCTTTTTTGCACTTGACCAGATGTTGCTTCCTGCTCGCTCTCTCTCTCTTCCTCTTCTCCCACTCACCCACAAGGCTTTCTGTTTTTAGGCTAAGGGCATGGGTGGGGTAAGGTGTGCCTATGGGCCAGCCTACCTATGGACATAAAAGCCAGGTTGTGGCTGAACTAACAATTGAGGTTGTTATAACACCAGTTCAAGTAGTTGGCATAGCCAAGTAGCCAGACGACCAGCTGTGCTGCTGGCATAGATTGCTGGAGGTGAGCCTCTGCTGGTCATTCTGTGTATTTCAGAAGCCTGGACAAATGGAACACTTCCAGTGGTGGGATTCAGCCGGTTCTCACCACTTTGGCAGAACCGGTAGCTATTTTTTTTTAACTTGCCAGGGCCCAGAATGGACTTCCGGAAGTGGCATCCACACAGAGAACCGGTTGTTCACATATATATGAATCCCCGCCACTGAACAATTCCCTTAAGGCTTCTACTCCCTTGTAAGAAGGAATGAGAGAAGCCTAGCCTTGGTAAATGGGGAGCGGGGGGCAGAACTTCTCAACTTCTATCTGACTACAGCCCCCACATCATTGCTTCACCCCTGCTTTTCCCAAGCATAGAGAGGAACCTGCCCTCCCTCAAAGCACAGATGCATATAACTTTGCGTGCAAGGAGAGAAGCAACCTAGCACTGAGAAGAAATTTCCTAACGGTGAGAGTAATCAACCCATGGAACAGCTTGCCTTCAGACTTGTGGGTCCTCCATCACATTTGCTTCCAAAAAGAGACCGGACAACCATTTGTCCGAAATGGTATATAGGGCAGGGGTCTTCAAAAGTGGGCCCTTTTTATGACTTGTGGACTTCAACCCCCAGAATTCCTCAGCCAGGCACGCGTGCCTGGCTGAGGAATTCTGGGGGTTGAAGTCCACAAGTCATAAAAAAGGCCCATGTTTGAAGACCCCTGATCTAGGGGAAAATGTGTAAACTACAGAGGGCTTCCATTGTGTCTCTGTCTCTAACCCTTTTGGCACAGGCCTTGCACAGTATTCTCTGAAAGCAAACATAGCCCATGGAAGTCGCAATTCTGGCCCTGAGAATCCATTCACATTTAGTTTGAAGACCCCTGATATAGCGTCTCCTGCTTGAGTAAAGGCTTGGACTACTAGAAGATCTCTGAGGTCTCTTCCAACTCTATTATTCTATGTTCTGACTTTTGACAGCCCTGGACAATATACAGCACAGCATAACACGAGTTGAATATGAAGGCTAACTTCCCCATAGCAAACTTTTTAAAACCACACGATAATTTACCAGGCCTGCACTTGCTTTCAAGCAGATTCAAAAATTGCTCTGATCTAAATGAAAAAACAAACAAAACAAAACAAAACAAAACAGTTCCTGGACAAAAAAGATGGGACAAATAGGTTCTTCCTCCTTTTATTTTTCTTCACATCAGCAGATTGGGACAGATTGGACAATGAGAGAATGACTAGCCCAAAGTTACACAGTGGCTTTCCGTGGCTAACAGTGGATATGGCCTGAACTGTCTCTATCCATGGAAGTCTTCTGGTCTTAAGGAAATGTAAAGCTCATACTGAATATGCAACATTGTTAAGGAATTGTTGTGCAGAGGTCTCCTTGTGCTACCAAGGAGTTGCACAGACAAGGAAGGGTACTGAGAGCAGTAAGAGTCACACAGTAACCACAAGAGTACACTGAGTTGTAAAAGCAAAAAGTATTTTAGTTTTGAGGTGGTGTAAAAACAAAAATGCACGGTCAAAAATAAACAGTCCAGGTCATACACAATAGCAACAGTCCAAGGAGTAATCCAAAATACAAAGTCTTCTTACCGGTCCAGAGGTCAATACACAGTTCTACAGGTCTATCACAGTAGTAAACCAACAGTACAGCAAAACAGAGCAAAAACAATAATAGTAGAGAGCAGTGAATTCAGAGAGAGAGAAGCTACGTTCCTAGCTCCCTCTTATGGCCATGAGAACACTTACACACCCATTGGCTAATTAACATGTTAAAGTCACAACATCATGGTTAATATATTTTCAACCCAATATGTAGGCTATCATCATATGCCTAACAAACATATTATATTTGTTTAGATTCCCATATATTTTGTCTGGCAAGTGGGCAAAACCTGGACTCCACGTAGAGAACCCATCAGTTGGGATGTTCAGTCTACTTGTTAAGTAGCTGACTACTGCGGTTCCCCAGTCCTGGTAACTTTAATGTGCATGGATTTCAACTCCCAGAATTCCCAACCAGCATGGGAAGAAACCCTGGGCTACCTGGGGACTGTTTGATTTGATACTGAGACAAGATGCTGGTTAGTTTATACTTGATTAGTGGAGTTCCCTGAAATTCAAATTCTTTGGCCCCCTAATGAGAAGGAAGGACTCACTGGAGAAAAGCCTAATGCTGGGAAAGGTTGAGGGCAAGAGAAGAAGGGGACGACAGAGAATGAGGTGGCTGGATGGAGTCACTGAAGGCACAAGCCTAAATGGACTCCAGAAGATGGTAGAGGACAGGAAGGCCTGGAGGAACATTGTCCATGGGGTCATGATGGGTCAGACATGACTTCGCAGCTAACAACAACAACAACAAGTGGAGTTCCAAGGAAATCAATAGCCATTAAATTGATCCCTGAGTTATATATGTTGGCTTTTTGTTTAGTACGGAGATGGCAGTCAAGCTGACAAGTTCATTGGCTACATGTTGGCAAAGTGCTTTGTATTTCTAAGTACTCAGTGTGGTACAGCTTGACTTGATCCAGACTTGTATTTGTCTTAATGCTCTCGGAGCATGAGATGGTACAATTAGAAAAGAATCTTTGTTGCATATTGCATAACAAGCCGTGGTGGTGCAGTGGTTAGAATGCAATATTGCAGGCTAATTCTGCTGACTGTCAGCAGTTCAATTCTGACCAGCTAAAGGTTGACTCAGCCTCCCACCCTTCCGAGGTCAGTAAAATGAGGACCCAGATTGTTGGGGGCAATACTCTGCCTCTGTAAATGTCTTAGAGAGGGTTGTAAAGAACTATGAAGCGGTAAGTCTAAGTGCTATTGCTATATAGAAGTCACTGAAATTTTTAATTGTCATTTATTAAAAGAAAGATGGAATTCCTTTTGTATACCCACTATTTAATTCCGGCACAGAGTTTTTGCATAGTACTACTCAGCCTTGAAGGTGGCTAACGGTTGCTACTTGACTTAACTAACATCTTTACCCTGAGAAATCCTGGCTCTCAATTCCCCCAGGCAGAAGATTTGAAATGTTTTGAGCTTTATTCTAACAAGCAGAATGTTTTCAGTTAAGAGTGTCGTGTTCAAAACATGTTTTCTATTTTGTGTAATCCGCTAAGAATAAGCTGATTGCACAAGGGTTAATATTACACAAGGACAGAAGGAAATACATGTTCCATTGGTGATCTGACTAATTTAATTCCTCTTCCATATCTCCGCAAGCATTTTATCAATAGAAGTTTCAACTAAAACATTACTTAGAGATTTAGTTACAGTATACTGTATACTTAATTGTCCGTATGTTTCTTTTTTGTTTTAAAGCAAGGTAAGCTGAATTAAATGTCACAATCTAATTGACCAACGTGATGTAGTAAATATGCAAGGCTATATGTTATCTATATCTGTGTTCATGTTAATGTTTTTTAATATAATTTCTTATTCTACAGCAGGTCATATTAACTAAATGTATGTATGTGTATCTGTCTGTTTTGTTGATTTTTGTTCCGATTACTGCATGTTGTTCTGGTTTACCGGCAATCATCCACACAAAATGATACATCACTGAATTTAGCCAATTGCTGTACAATTAAATAAAAAGAAGACTTTCAGACACCATTGATTTCATAGTTAAAAATTTAAAAAATACTGTTATCTGCTCACAGTCCACATCTAATATGGAACACTGTCATATGATATGAACTGTAGTCCTGGACAAGTCACGCTAAGCACCATTAATATATTCTCTCCAAGCATTTGTGTGCTAAAGCAATAAAGGCAAAGCTGGAATGTTAACATTTCTGGATGGGTGTGTTCACATTTCTGCAGGTAATACTTCTAATATATGGAACAGAACAATACAGTAAGGCAAACCTGAAACTTTTAATTCCTATGTTTTAGTAGGAATTAGGCAAATTTGTAACAAATTGCAGAAAGGAAAAACGCTGACAGCCAGCATCATGCGAAATGAATGAGATGTGTGAAACATTTATGCTCTAATCACAGAAGGCTCCGTAGCTCAAATGTTCTATTTGACAAGGGATTTTTAGTCTCATCAAAGACAGAACAAACCTGATTTTGCGGGCTACATATTAAACATGAGAAGAGTGGTTTCTTTCTTTCCAAAGAAGTGGAGGGGGGGGAACTTCCTTTTTTCTTTATTCATTTAAAGCTGTAATTAATCAAAAGGGGAAAAAAAGCAACAAAAATCTAGTCAACACTGGGGAGGGGGAAAAAATCTTTATTCTAGCTTATTTGAACTCAGCCGAGCTGGAGATAGCTTAAAAGATAGTCCTGCTTATGGTGTGTGTATTTTAAACAGCATCACTTTTATCTTTATTTAAGGGGGGCTCCACAGGTCTTAAGGACGCGGTGGCTCAGTGGATTAGGACACTGAGCTTGTCGATCAGATGGTCGGCAGTTTGGCGGGTCGAATCCCGAGTGCCGCGTAACAGAGTGAGCACCTGTTACTCGTCCCAGCTTCTGCCAACCTAGCAGTTCGAAAGCACGTAAAAATGCAAGTAGAAAAATAGGGACCACTACGGTGGGAAGGTAACAGCGTTCCGTGCGCCTTTGGTGTCTAGTCATGCTGGCCACATGACCACGGAGACGTCCTCGGACAAGCGCTGGCTCTTCGTCTTTGAAACGGAGATGAGCACCGGCCCCTAGAGTCGGAAACGACTAGCACGCTTGTGCGGGGGAACCTTTACCTTTACCTTACCACAGGTCTTAATGTTGCTCCCAAAATCTGAGCAGCCCATTTGACTGCTTGAAATTGGAAGATAATGTATCTATATTATGGGAAGGGGAATATTGATTTCAAATCTCTATCTATTCTCTTTAAGTAATTGCTAGCTCAAATTTTGAATCCTGGTGTAATCTGTTCTTCTTTTTCTTAGCCTTGTGAAATTTCCTAACTTTGTACAGGGAGATGAGGGTTTGGAAAGTGTTTAGTATCAAAGCCTCAGAACTTTAGGTAAATTTTAAATTAGGTTCTAAATTAAACGGTTTTGCCCCAGTATTGGGCAACGTAAGTCAATCTCATTCTGAGAAGTGTTTTCACTGATTGAACAAGGGCTACAATATTTGAGAAACTACCTTTCACCAATTCAGTACAATGGTACATAAAACAGCTCCACTTGGTCTACACATTTATTTGTGGCATCTGTCCAAGGTTTTGGATGAGAAGTTTTCAAAGATCATTTTTTGATCACAATCAGATAACATTCCCTAATTCCAACAGTCTTTATCTAAACATTAACGTTTTTGAACTGGATATTTATCAGGGCAAAGCCTGAATTTAGGTAAATCAAACAATTCAGGACTCATCCAAGACAAAGGAGAGCTCTAATTAATCTTTTCCTGTTTTTTGTTTTTTTTTTTAAAAAAGCTCCAATTTATCATTTTGCCACAGAATTTTTTTTTTAAAAAAGAAAATTGCATTTGTTTGGGTAAATTGACAATGGAGGGTAGGGAGACTGGGAGCGGATTTGGTGATCGACGAGACAAACCTCCAATCAGACCCCTGAAATCAGAAATATTATCTGGATCCTCAGCTCTAAATGGTTAGCAAAGTTATGAGGCTGAAACTTCTTTCGCTGATAACCAGGACCAGGCATGACCAGAGCATATAAAGCTGGTTCTCGAAGTATTACTGAGAACTGCAGTCATCAAAGATTACTGAAAACTTCAGAACGCAGCAAAATTAACCTTAGCAGAGGGGGGAATGGAAAACCTGCAGAATGATGTGACTGTAAGGAATAATTTGAGATGCAATATTAGAGTGTGGAAACATTAGAGTCACTGCTACTGGAATAGCAGCCAAAAGGTAGTAACGATTTGGTCTTGGGGAGAAGAATATCATCTGCCTGCTTATGCAAATAGCCAAAAAGATGCATTTATTTCTAGAGGACAAACATTTAATAGAGGTAGCTTGTATAATTTTAAGCTTTGACCCAATTATGAAGAGAATCTTTAGAAATGTTCTGAAGAGCTGGGCTCTCTAGCACCGGGGAATGAAAAGAGGGGCAGAAGCCCCTATAAAATGCCAGGGTCCCAGCAATTCAAGGAATGTTTGAGGGAGGGGGGAAAAATAATAAGGAAAATCCTACCAACATGTTTATTTGGAAAAAAAAATAAGTCCTTCGAAATTCACTGGATTTTGTTCCCGGGAAATATTGAATAGTACAGAGTGATTCCAATTCCTCAGCATTCAGGCCACGGCTAAGATTCAAACATTCTAAGCCTATCATTATCGCTTTGTTGTTGTTGTTGTTTGCTTGCTTACTTGTTTGTGAATTTAGAATTTCACCTTCCAAGCAAGGTTTTATGTCAGTGGCATTTTACCTCTCTTTAAGCATCTTCTTCAGTCTGATGCCATTTCAAAAGGTTGGCTAAAAACGAACAAACAAAAAACCTTCAGGTCCTTCTAAGAATGCAATTGCTTTCCGTTTTAAGGTTTTGTCTCAGGGTGATGTCAGCCATATGTTCAACCTGCAAATTATTTGACACCTTTTCATTTCAGCCTTCCTGGAAAGGACTATCAAACAACCGTTTGCCATACGTTGCACTTGCCGTTTTGAAAACAGCTGCTTCATAGCAAAACCATCAATTCTTCCAAGTCCACTTTCTGAGCAATCCTACAGCAATTTAGTCCATTATTATTATTATTACTATTTATTTGAAGAGAAGTGTTTACTTCTTTGTAATTTCTCTTTCTTGCTAGTTCCCACCCTCCCACTAGCTGAGTTTGCAAATGGGCCAAAGGGGAGGGGATGAAAAATAGTATATTTTACTTTTATGCAATATGCAGTCTAAATGAGGGTGATGCTATGATGATGTATTGGACTATATATCATCAAAATCAGCTGTCACTCCAATGATGTATTACTGTAATAAATCACCAGGAAGGGCACATTGATAAAGAATTACTCAAAAGAGACTTGTGTCTTAGTGAGAAGTGGTCCAGAATAAAATTCAAACCAAACTGTGGCACTGTTAGAACTAGCTTCCTTATTTACGGCAGTCAAATAGTAGTCTTGTACTGATTGGAGATCTTTGGAAACCGGTACTCAGCCAGAGCTTCTGTTCAAACAAATTAGCACTTTTGCAGATCAAAACACTGCAAATTTGAAAATGGCTGTATCTTGACAATTGTAAATATGTTACGGTTCTTACAGTTTCTTGAAAGAGACGCATATCATTTTCTAAGTGACTCTCATTACGGCAAGGTTAGAAGTAACGGGCAGGCTGAAATTGACCAAAGTCTAATATTTTATAATATCCTCTATAAAGCTACTTTTAAAATGTCTTACAAACCAGATGCCAGACAGATGAATTGATTCCCATTCCCGTGATGCTCTAGCTCACACAATCCATGCCAAGTAAAGAGTATGGAAGTAACAATTCAACAATCTAGAGGCAAGAGAATACTGTACATTCTTTTCTCGCAATTCTTCTTCGTTACCCATGTTGCCTTGCACGGATGGGATTTGTGGTCTAAACTATTTTGAGGGGCTTCTTTAAATCATAATTGTGTTAAGGCTACAGTCCCACGCATACTTACTTGGATATCTGCCTATCTGCCCCCACTGAGCTGAGTGGAACTCACTTCAAAATAAGCATCCGTTTGATGACAGGTAGTCGTGGACTTACAACATTTCATTTAGTGACTGTTCGAAGTTACAACAGCACTGGAAAAAGGGGCCATTTTTCACACATATGACCATTGGGGCATCCCCACGGTCACATGATCAAAATTCAGATGCTTGGCAACGGGCTCACATTTAGGACGGTTGCAGTGTCCCGGGGTGGGGTGGGGGCTCATGTGAATGCCTTTTGCGACCTTCTGACCAGCAAAGTCAATGGAGAAGCCAGATTCACTTAACAACTGTGTTATTAACTTGACAGCTGCAGTGATTCACTTAGCAACTGTGGCAAGAAAGATAAAAAATGGGGCAAAACTCGCTTGACAAATGTCTCACTTAGCAACAGAAATGTTGGGCTCAATTGTGGTCGTAAGTCAAGGACTACTTGTATAACGAAAGAAAGACATTCTGTAGGGGAAGAGTGGTATGCAAAGAACAAAAAGCTGATAACCAGGCTACACAGCTATGTTTGTTAAATGAAATGCAAGTTCCCCTTGGAAGTAGCTAAAGGGCAATAGGCAAGCAATGAGTTGGGAGCATTTAATAGAAGATGAGATAAAGATGTAGAAAAAAACAACAACATTCCGCAGATTATTTTTTTTTTAATTTTAATTCCATTTATATCCCACCCTTCTCCGAAGACTCAGGGCGGCTTACAAGCTTAGCAGTAGCCTTCATTCTATGTATATGCCTGCTTATTAGGGCTTTCACACACACCCCAAGCGGCATTATTACAAAGTCAGCTTATTGCCCCCAACAATCTGGGTCCTCATTTTACCTACCTCGGAAGGATGGAAGGCTGAGTCAACCTTGAGCCTGGTGGGACTCGAACCTGCACTAATTGCAGGCAGCTGGTGTTACTTAAGGAGGCATTAGCCCACTGCTCCACCAAGGCTCACCAAGATGTCATTCCATCAAACATCAAACACCATGGATTCAACCCACTGTCACTGTCACTGTCAGACAACCATATTCAGGTCTTTAATGTTATATTCCAGGCTCTGTGACCTGCTAATCTACTTATTTGTAACCAAAATGGTAACCTCTGAAGTCAAGAAACCCACTTGGGAAACACATTTTAGGCCTGGTGTGTCGCAAGGAAATAGTGTGGTCATATAAAAGAGGGGTGCATTCATATCCACAAGACTTTTAGAACCAATCCAATCCAATGTTGATACAGCACAGAAAAGGAAAAATATGGGGCCATTTTAAAAGAACTACCCTATCTTTTGTGGGCTAGCAGGACTGGTAAGATATAGAAGAGCTGATTATCAGAAAAGAAAATATTTGCCTAATTTTCTTGCCGTGAACTATTGCTCCAGTATCAGGTACAAATTTCAGTACATGGTAGCAAGCAGAATTCATAATGGGAAAATCAATACTGTGCCTATTAAATAAAAGCATTCACAGCATATGGAATTATCAGCACTTTAGAACTGAAACAGACCATCCAAAGCCTCATTTGATACATCAACTGTCGAGCTATATTACGGAAAAGCAAAGGGACAGGAGTGGAAGGCAGCTTGAATTCTTTCAAACACAAGCCCATCCTTATGCAAGCCAACATCTTTCTCTTTCATAAGCTGGTTTCATTTTTCATTATGCTTAGGACTGTCCTATTCCACTCCCGCCCAAGACTTTTCTCTGAAATAGTATAGTTTGGGGTAGAGTTGTATCACAAAAGAGATTTATTTCTACATTTTTGCTTGGAAAAGCTAGTATCTTCGATATCTTCATTAATGACTTAGATGAGGGAATAGAAGGGGAAGTCATCAAATTTGCAGATGACACTAAACTGGCAGGAATAGCCGACACCCCAGAAGACAAGTCCAGAATCCAAAAAGATTTTGACGGGCCCTATCCAACAAAATGAAATTTAATGTGGAGAAAAGCAAAGTTTTATATTTAGGCAGGAAAAACCAAAGATACAAGCACAATTTGGCAAAACCTGGCTCAACAACAGTAACTGTGAGAGGGACCTTGGAGTACTAGTGGACGATCACTTGAAAAAGCTAATACAATCCTGGGTCGTATAAACAGAGGCATAGAATCAAGATCACGCAAAGTGTCAGTACCGCTTTATAATACCCTAGTGAGACCACACCTGGAATATACTGCAGTCAATTTTGGTCACCACACTACAAAAAAAATGTTGAGACTTTGAAAAAGTTCAGAGAAGAGCAACTAGGATGATTAAAGGCCTGGAGACTAAAACTTACGAAGAACGGCTGCAGGACTTGGGTATGGCCACTCTAGAGAAAAGAAGGATTAGGGGGAATATGATAGCAGTATTCCAGTATTTGAGAGAAGGAGGAAGAGGTTAGCTTATTTTCCAAAGCGCCAGAAGACAAGACAACAAACAGTGGTTGGAAACTAATCAAAGAGAGAAGCAACCTGGAATTAAGGAGAAAATTCCTAACAGTAAGGACAATTAACCGGTGGAACAGCTTGCCTCCAGAAATCTTGGGCACTCCATCACTGGAGGTTTCAAGAAGAGACATCTGAAATGGCATAGATTTTCCTGCTTGAGCAGTGGGCTGGACTAGAAGACCTCCAAGGTCCCTTCCAATTCTATTCTATTCTATTCTATTCTATTCTATTCTATTCTATTCTATTCTATTCTATTCTATTCTATTCTATTCTATTCTATTCTATTCTATTCTATGTCTCAGACATTAGGTATTGGGGAATTTGCCAACAGAATCAAAAGGCTGGAAGGGACCGTGGAAGTCTTCAGACCATCCCAGACAAATGTCTATGAAGATTCTCAACCATCCAGGTCATGGTTGTCCCAAAGGTGCTTTTCAAAAGACAAATGGACTTTCTTGGGTTTTTTTTTTCTTTTTCCTTTTCTTTGAAAATATTTTGCTTCTCATCCAAGAAGCTTTTTCAGTTCCCTTCGGATCCCCTCTTTTTTTGGAAACCTTCAGTGAGGGAGCCACCCACATTATTATTTTAAGCATTATTATGTGTTAATCTGATCCTCGTTCAGCGATAAGACAGTTATCCTTAACCCGATAACCTTAAAGAAGGAACAGGAAAACTCTCCTTCGAGTACAGCTCAGCTTCCGATAACTATCTGGATGTATCGGTGACGTTTTCCTGGAACTGGTTTGCCATTGCCTTTTTGGTAGTATAAATAAAAAGGAGAAAGCATAAGAGAAATTCGGGATGGATGAGAAGGGAAGAAAAAGCAATAGCAAACGGGGCATGAGTTCTGGAATGAAAGAGGAAGCTTTCTCCCTGTAGTTTTTCTCCATTATCCCTTCTAATAGCACCACAAAACTCCAACCATTAGATGGCAGCAAAGAGTTACAGGTTCTCTTTCCTTTATTTTTGCTGCTATCTAGCTACTGTCCGGATTTCTACAGGGCCAATCTGATAGATCTAGCTTGTAAAAAGTAAGTTGTCTGGTACCAGAAGGAAATATCACCCTTTGACTTCCTGTGAAGTGGCAATATCCAGAATGTGCTAATTTTGTTTTGGATTTTAAAATGTACAATTTTCTAGTTGCTTGCCACGACCCACGTTACATTAAGGCGGAACTCTTCCATTTTATTCGTTGTGGTGGTTAGCATATTTCTATTTACCTCTTGATATTCAGAAATGTTAGAAAGGGGGATTCTTCGCAAACGTACACACAGAGAGAGACACAAATTGAACTTCTCAATAGGACGAGATTGTTTCTTCCTGGTAATTCTGAACTTCCTAATTCTAAACAGTTTTTAGTAAGTACGTGGGGCAAGGATTACGCGGAGACAGCAGGTTCAGCTTCTTAGATTTATTGAGGTACACCAAGGCAAGATAGTGGGGTTACAGCTCCCTTATATAGCCCGCTGATCGTTGTTTCCGCCAATCCCTGGACCCGCTGCTTTCCTGCTCGTCGGATGGGCCAATCGTCTGCGTTGGTTTCTGACAGCTCGGATCCGCATGTGGAGCAGTCAACGTTGCGCCTGCGTATTAGCTGCCGGCAATTTGACAGCTGTCAAATTGCCGCGTGCTGAACTGTCAATGGAGATTTACCTCACGAAGCGTTCTAAAACCATTTCAAACTTAACTAACAATAATGTCAATAACATGTGAACAGATAATACAATTAACAGATGAATACATATCAGTTTTCAAGAAACATGTATCTCTCATATTGTGCTTCAGACCACCTGACCTTTACTTCGAAGTAACAACAGCATCTTTAAAAGTGCAATCCACTCCTTCTCAGCACAGAAGACAAGCACTACCAGGAGAGGCATAAAACTGCAGCCAAAGAGAATCAGTGGACTGAAGGAAAATTGATCCCCTTTTCAAACAGAGTAAAATAGCTTTCCCTGTGTCATTCCTTTCCCATTGACTGGTAGTCCTTAACGCACAACCATTTGTTTAGTGATTGTTCAAAGTTACAACAGCACTGGGAAAAGTGTCTTACAGCTAGTCCTCAAGCTTATGAGGACAGTCATCCCCCACAGTCACAGGATTAAAAATTTGAGTGCTTGGCAAGCAACATGTATTTTTAACTAATTGCAGTGTTCCAGGGTCGCGTGATCGCTGTTTGCAACCTTCCCAACTGGCTGTCTTACAAGCAAAGTCACTTAATGACCGCATGATTCAGTTAATTGCAGTAATTCACTTACCAACCATGGCAAAAAAAAAAAAGTTTGTAAAATTGGACGTGACTCACTTAATAACCACCTTGCCTATCAACAGAAATTCTGGTCCCTACTGCGATTGTAAGTCGAGGACTACCTATATTTTCAAATTTGTTGAATGTTTACATCCTCTCCAAATTGTTGGTAGCATGCAATTGCTGAAAGCATGAAAACCATATTTTAAAAAATCCATGGGCAACATAAAAGCACCAGTAAAACGAACACACAAAGTAAATGAAAAATAAAATCTGCAAGCTGAAACAGGAAGGGCAATAAATGTAGTGTAACATGATAAGAATACAAGAGTAGTCGCATCCAAAAATTCTGAAGCACCCAAATACCCTGTTTCCCCAAAAGCAAAGCTTACCCCAAAAATAAGCCCTAGCTTGATTTTGGGGGGAGGCTTAATATAAGCCCTACCCCAAAAATCAGGCCTAGTTTACCTAAAAATCAAGCCTCTCCTTGCCGGCCCACTACTTCTGAGGTGTCTTCAGCAGCCAGTCCTGCATTTCTCAGTCACAGGCCTTTCTGGAAGGCCACTGCAGCCGAGAACCGAGCTTTGGATTCAATCCATAGCTCAGTACTCGGCTGCAGAGGCCTTCCAGAAAAGCCTGACTGTGAAATGCAGCCACAGAATGCAGCTGCTCCTTCGGCCTCAGAAGAAGTGAGCCAACTGGACAGGGCTGTCGGTGCCGGAGGTGAATATAAAAGACATCCCCCCAAAATAAGACCTGGTGCCTTTTTTGGAGGATAATAATAATAATAATAATAATAATAATAATAATAATAATAATAATAATAATAATAATAATAATAATAATAATAATAATAATAATAATAATAATAATAATAATAATACCTGGTCTTACTTTCGGGAAAACGCAAGTAGTTCTTCAGATGATGAATGTCATAAAAGACCAGACTGTAGGAGCCAAGCAAGGGCCCTCCTCTGGGGAAGCCCAGTTTTTCTTTCTCTTTTAGCCGTAGCATCTGGGATACTACGAATCAGTTCAAACATGGTTTAAACCACCCATACTCTGAGAAGCTTTGCAGCAATACGAGTTTGGGGAAAAACAAAATAGCTATTTGAATTTGCAGGATGCCTATGAACCACCCTAAGGAAGACACAGATGCTGGCTTGAGTCTGGCCCAGAAACCACTTTCAGTTTTCACAGAAAGGCATCTCGAAAACCAAATGAAGCTTTATCGGCCCACCCCACCCCTGTAAAAAAAAACCCTATATGTGACACTTTATCTGTCCCCTATAGTGGGAAAGCCCTCAGAGAGAAAGAGATTGTGAAGAAACTGCTAGTATGGAAATAGTTAACCAATGCTGGCTGAGGAATTCTGGGACTTGAAGTCCATCAGTTTTAAAGTTGCTGAATTTGGACACCCCTGCTTTATATAAACCTTGCAGTGCTGCATCTTGTTAAGTGCATGCACGCACATGCGCACACGCACACACCAACACACAATGAGAGCAGCAGTTTGTGTGTGTGGAAAGGAGGAATCAAGGGAGTGGGGGACTGATTAAAACGGTATTGTGCAAGCCCTACTCTTGTGTATGTTGGGGGCAATAAGCTGACTTTGTAATAATGCCACTGGGGGGGGGGAAGCCCTAATAAGCAGGCATATACATAGAATGAAGGCTATTGCTAAGCACATTGGTTTGTGCTTAAATTGTAAGCCACCCTGAGTCTTCGGAGAAGGGCGGGATATAAATGGGATTAAAATAAATTAAAATATATATATCACGCATCAGAGGTCACTCCCACTGCCTTGTTAATCTTATAGCCTCCCGGGTTTAACATTGAGTTTTTACGTCTAACTTGTTCTTAACTCTGTTTTCTAATTTATGTTTTTGTGTGTGTGTTTATGTTGCTTTATTAAACTGTTGTTGTAAACCGCCTAGTGTCACTTGGGTGATGTTAAAACAGAATAAATCATCATCAACCTGATGCTGCACACGTGCCCCACAGGGACAGTGCTTGCACTGCAACGGCATGACACTGCTTCTGTGATTTTTGTCAAAAGCAAGAAGATTTTTGTGGACCCCACATGAGTAGGAGACTGTCAAACGTATTTTGTGAATATGTAACTTCACATTTGGTTCTTGCAGTACTGCCATTTAAATCCCTATGCCACTAGTCCTTATGGAAATCCGATGCTAAACCACATGAGCAGTACTAAAAGAACTAAGTGCCACCGGCACCTTGAGAGGACCTGGTAATGGAATTAACAAGAATGAGATAAGGCTATAAATTTTTCAGGATTATTGTTAAGATATACACTTAATACAGACATTAATTACTCTGCCGCAATGAGTCACTACCCACCCACCTCTCCTCTCTAAGGTTTCATTTTAAGATCTAATTGTAAAGAAATGCAGTTTTAATTATAATATTGATTCTACCTCTTTGGGAGAGTGAAGCTTCATTCAATTATTTCTAATTAGGTGAGCCGAGCAGTCAAGCCAATCGAAAAGGCTCACAAGCTTCTAATTTCGTAACACTCCTTCTCACAGATAAGGCGAAAGAGGGGAGAAAAAAAGGCCCAACATCTTAGCAGGGAAAGTAATAGAAAACAGGATTAAGATAAAAGAAAGGGAATGATTTCATGTCTTCAGGTGTGGAGGCCTTTTCAAGTAAGCATGGGAAAAATTCACAGGCCTGCCTCAGGGAATGGGTTTGGTAACATAACCTTGGCTGCTTGAAGATGTGGAGGACTTCAACGCTCAGCAAAGCTGGTTGGAGAATTCTGGGAGTTGAAGTCCACGCACCTCTTCAAGTAGCCAAGTTTGAGAAACTCTGTCTTAAAGTCAAAGTTAGAGAAATTACAGTAGCAAAGGCTGGTTTGCAAGGCAGTTGGTTTTGGGATGTGTGTTTCAGTTCAATCAGGAAGTATGTATGCAAGGAGAGGTGAGCCATGCAGGGAGAGTCGTGCATATATTGAAAAAGGGAGCTGGAAAAGTTTCATTCCAAAACAAGATGTTTTAAGAGACTTATGTCAGCTGGTAAGAAAAAAACAAAAAGGCAGACATTGTTTGAAGGAGTCATTCTAACACAGGGGTAGGCAACCTTGGCTCTTTTATGACTCGTGGACTTCAACTCCCAGAATTCCTGAGCCAGCCATGCTGAGGAGAAAGGGAGAGGTTTCCATACGGAGCCATGCTGGCTCAGGAATTCTGGGAGTTGAAGTCCACGAGTCATAAAAAAGCCAAGGTTGCCTACCCCTGTTCTAACACAATGTTCTTCAAACTTGGCAACTTTAAAATATATGGACTTTCAACTCTCAGAATTTCCCAGCCAGTAGAGGGATTTCTGGGAGTTGAAGTCCACATGTGTTAAAGTTGCCATTTTGGAAAAAAACACTGGCTTATAGTTACAGGAGCCATTATTGGAGATCCTGTTTCTTTTCTGTAGCTGAAAACCAGCCTCAGACAAATTAAATACTTTGGCACAGTCCTATTCTGGGATTCTATCATACTGAAATAAAGGATGATTTAGAAATCTCTATGCAAACCCAATAGTGCAAGAAAAACACTGAAGAGTTTATCCTTTTCGTGAATGGTTTGTGGCATTTATTTATTTTTTAATCTTAAGGAGGGGAAACTATTTCAAATAAGCTTAGTAAATGCATTCATTACTGGAAGGCAAGAATGAGACAGTGGAATTGCTTGGCTGAATTAATTAAAAGGTAAGAGTGATAGAGGAATGGCCTAATGCCACAAATAATTACAACTCAAGATCGCACAATCAAAAAGGACAATTAAGACTCCAAATAGTTCTAATGATAGATGGATAGATAGATAGATAGATAGATAGATAGATAGATAGATAGATAGATAGATAGATGGATGGATGGATGGATGGATGGATGGATGGATGGATGGATGGATGGATGGATGGATGGATGGATAGATAGATAGATAGATAGATAGATAGATAGATAGATAGATAGATAGATAGATAGATAGATAGATAGATAGATAGATAATGGATGGATAGATAGATAGATAGATAGATAGATAGATAGATAGATAGATAGATGTGTGTGTGTTAGTTGGACTAATCTTGCATTCTACCTTCAATCCATTGCAAGCATATACAGACAGAAATATAAGCATATTCTCTTGAAAACAAATTCCATGAAAATTAATGGGATTATTTCTTAAGCAACTTTGCTTAGAGCTGAGTCACTTCTATGCAGTCCTATCTGCCTGAAGTTCCTTAATGTGATGGTCAGGATTTGGATATGTTGACCCTCTTTGGAGGGGATCTATTTTAGAGGATTTCTCCAGTGATTAGGACTTACAATATTGGGTAATACCATAAAATAGGTTCTTTCAGGGGAATGCTAGAACTCGATAACATCCAGGACTAAATCCCCCCAATATTTTACTGCCACACCACAACCAAAATTAAACTCCACATTTCTGTTGATGTGGCCTGGTGTAGGAAAATTCCTTTAAAGAAAACTGATATTTCTCATGCAGCATTTATGTAAGATGATCATGAGGAAGCAATACCATTAATGCTGCTATCTGCATGTATTAAACCAGGGGTAGGCATCCTTGGCTCT
>NC_138203.1:83985264-84022764 GCF_964194415.1 Vipera berus
ACACGCTCATGAAACTGTGCTCTTAGGGTACATTTCTAATAATGCTGTCATGAGATATCAATACCACAAATTAAATACCAACGTGTCAAACACACACTTATGAAACTTTTATACACTTATTATGACATTGCAGTTCAGTAAAAATAGATTACGAGAGCCTTTTAAGTTCTTTATCCTCCTTTCATTTCTCCAAATCATCTTAGCAGGGTGATCTTTTACATGTCTGTTGAATTCAATGGTGCTTTACTCCCAGATTAGAGAGAATAAGGTTGGTGCCTAAATTTAGATTCCTCTGCTAATCATTGTCCTAAGCAGGATTTATTGTGGAATAAATTGTTCCCTGTGAGTTAGCTTACAAATGTATTTCATTACTTCTTTTTCCAGGCCAATATTCAGCTAAGGAAACATTTGGCTTTATGGGCCAAAAGAATCGTACTTAAAGCTGGGACTAGTTGCATCAAAACTCTGCATCAGTGGAAACTTTAAAATGTTATGGATTTCAACTCTCAGAACTGTTAGCCGGGGAATTCTGGGAGTTGAAATCCACACATCTTAAAGTTGCCAAGTTTGGAAAATACTGATCGACATTTTTCTCCTGTCCCGGAACCAACACAAACAAGAGGCAGTTGCTAGTGCTACCAATAGTCTTTTCAAACAAATGCCCATGTGGCAGGGAAAGTATGGACACAAACACATCCACACACATCAGCAGGAAAGAAGTGCCAGAAGGCAGGCTTTCTAAAATCTCAAAAGTTTCCAAGTCGAAAGCAGCAGGCAGAAGAGTGGTCAAAGGAAATCTGAAGGTTAAAGAAGGTTCTCCAGCCAATCTGGGATCCATCGTCAGAATCGAAGTCAAGAGCCAAAACACACATGGGATGCAGATTGCAGAATGATATTTCCAACAAAGAGGCTTGAGTTCACTGGTTTATTTAAGTAGGGGCAGAGTTCCTTTCCTACAAGTCCCTTGGACTGCAAGGCGATCAAACCGGTCAGTCCTAGAGGAGATCAACCCTGACTGCTCTTGAGAAGGCCAGATCCTGAAGTTGAAACTCAAATACTTTGGCCACCCGATAAGAAGGAAGGACTCACTGGAGAAGAACCTAATGATGGGAAAGGTTGAGGGCAAGAGAAGAAGGGGACGACAGGGAAGGAGGTGGCTGGATGGAGTCAATGAAGCAGTAGGTGCGAGCCTAAATGGACTCCAGAAGATGGTAGAGGACAGGAAGGCCTGGAGGAATGTTGTCCATGGGGTCGCAATGGGTCAGACACGACTTCACAACTAACAACAACAAGAGTTCCTTACAAGGAGTGATGCTTTGCTCTCTCCACCATGGGAAAAGTAGGGAGTAGACAGCAGCTCACACTGTTAATTTTTCAGAGGCTGATGAGCAGCTGCTTCTGTCAATGATCAGATGGCCCTACCTCAACTACCTCTAGTCCTTAGGTGAGAATTCATCCAGTAACTCCCAAAGTAGGCTGCCCGTTATTGGTCTCTCTGTCTGAGTTGAGTTCACGATGTTACAACTTAATGTGCCATGAGAACAACCTTGAGGAACAAGAGAAAGACCACCACCAAAACAACCAATAAATGTAATCTGAGTCCAGTGAGTCCTTCCTTCTCATTAGGTGGCCAAAGTATTTGAGTTTTAGCTTCAGGATCTGGCCTTCTCAAGAGCAGTCAGGGTTGATCTCCTCTAGCACTGACCGGTTTGATCGCCTTGCAGTCCAAGGGACTCGCAGGAGTCTTCTCCAGCACCAGAGTTCAAAGGCTTCAATTCTGTGGCGCTCAGCCTTTCTTATGGTCTAACTTTCACTGCCATACATTGCAACTGGGAAGACCATAGCCTTGACTATACGCACTTTTGCTGACAGGGTGATGTCTCTGCTTTTTAGTGTGCTGTCTAGATTTGCCATGGCTTTCCTCCCAAGGAGCAAACGTCTTTTAATTTCTTGGCTACAGTCCCCATCTGCAGTGATCTTGGATTGATCCACTCTAGTACTATGTAAAGGCAGGATGGGGAAGAAGTGCATTCAGTCTTGTAAAGTTGTTTTACCTCAAGAATCAGTCATATATATATATATATATATATATATATATATATATATATATATATATATATATATATATATATATATATAGAGAGAGAGAGAGAGAGAGAGAGAGAGAGAGAGAGCTAATCCTCTGAAGAGATCCGAGTTAGAGGCAGAAAAAGAGGAGGTGACAAACAAAACATTTTCAGAAATACCGATTCAAGACTTAAGGGCAATTTTAAACTTAAACTTGAACTACAAAAAATTGTTGAGATCTGTTTATCTTCTAAAAAGGTTTTTCGTATGTTCAAGGTTTGATAGCAAACTATATTGGATAATTTTGTCTTTTTAAAAAACAAAAACAAACACAAACCTGTCAATATATGGTTGAAATCGGTTCATCTTCAAATTTGAGAAATAAAAAAATATTAACCATCCCAAAAGATGGGGAAACCCTTTTGCAATTATGGAAAATTAAGTTATGGGAGTATATTTTTTTATTTTAATTCCATTTATATCCCGCCCTTCTCCGAAGACTCAGGGCGGCTTACAAGCTTAGCAGTAGCCTTCATTCTATGTATATGCCTGCTTGTTAGGGCTTTCACACACACCCCCAAGCGGCATTATTACAAAGTCAGCTTAATTGCCCCCAACAATCTGGGTCCTCATTTTACCTACCTCGGAAGGATGGAAGGCTGAGTCAACCTTGAGCCAATATATAAAATATAAAATATATAAAAAAATCAAGTCTGAAAAATCAATACGATACAGAATTTTATTCAATGTGGAAATCATGTTTGAACATAAGCTTATAAATAGTTTTGTTCTGCTTCCAAATTTTGAATTTTTCCTAATATAAGATTATAATATATAATCTATTTATGATTGATTTTGCTAAAATTTCTTAAATTAGGCAGAAATTATTGTAATTTTTTAAATTTTCAATTTATAATTTTGATTTGAGTCACAGGGGTTACAGTTCTTAATGCATAATAACCCAATTTTATTACTAGTTAAATATTGGCTTAAAACTTTAAGTAGATAAAAGATGATTTAATATGTAGATTTATATCCATATCATTTTGAAGTTTGTAAGTAATTTTACATCATTTTTGCTTTTATTTTCCCTTGTCTTTCCTCTACTTCTACTTGTAAATCTACTTGTCCTATTCATAACAGAACAGAACAACAAAGTCGGAAGGGACCTTAGAGGTCTTCTAGTCTAACCCCCTGCTCAAGAGGGGTCTGCAATCCTAAATTAAATTCATAGGAAGTAAGTCTTCTACCACAAGAAATATTTATTTCTGGGGAAGCATGCTTAGGATTGAAGGGAGTCAGTGGTGGGATTCAAATATGTGGATGTGTGAATGCCGCTTCCGGAAGTCCATTCTGGGCCTGGGCAACAAAAAAATTTGCTACCGATTCTGCCAAAGTGGTGCGAACTGGCTGAATCCCACCGCTGGAGGGAGTGAAAAAAATAAAATAAAATCAGAGTTTCATTAGTACAGAGGGATTTTTATTTTCTTTTAGAAAGGCATTTGTTACAGCTTGGCTAGAACATTGTTTGCTCCTGAAATTGCATCTGAATGTGGGCTAATTGGAAAGAAGGGTCTTTTTCCCTTCAATTGTTCTTGAGCATCTGGCAAAGTCTTCTCTTTTTCAATAGAAAAGTTGAGGACAGAAATAAACCAGCTTCGCAACCTGCTAAATTTATCACATCTGCCTCAATTGACAGAGAGAGGGAGGAGAGAGAGAGAGAGAGAGAGAGAGAGAGAGAGAGAGAGAGAGAGAGAGGCAGACGATGGGGCAGGGAGGGGATAAGCACACGCAACTGAGATAGATAAAAGAAATTGCTTCTGTGGTAAACCAGCCAGACCAATCGACAACAGAGGACATTATTTTATCATTTTCTGTCACCTGGATTAGTCTCTCCTTTGAATCGCTATTTGTATTTTATTGTTTTATTTCCCATCATGGTCGCAGAGGGCACATTTCTGTTTAGTAAGCAGCGTTTGGGTGGCTGCAGTTTACAGAGTCAATGGCAGTCAAACAATAAGGTCAATGTCTAGACCATCTTGGAAAAATTGGGGTTAGAGCAGGTGAAATTATCATACTATTTGGTTTTTATGGCTCTAATCGAATGCCAGAGAGTCCCTGACCTCTGCTGCCACTCATGTCTTACTCTAATAGCAATGTATAACCTTTGACACTCAATTAAAACAGGAAATAAGGCAAACAATGAGTCAATATGCACACTTGCCTATTTGGAGACTTGGAAACAAATTCCAAGAGGTTTTCCAGTGGCATAATAATCCTTACTCATTTGGCACGCCACCATTAAAGTTATGTCAGTAAAACAACCAACAACAACAACAACCACCCAGTTCATTTCTTTTCCAGCTGACTGGAACACATGCTACAACATCTTGCAACACAGCAATGCAAATCTCTATTTTCTTTCCCTCTTATTCATGGTCCAAGGTTTTCCCTCCAATTGGCTTTGTGTGTGATGAGAATTGGAAGGGGATAGCATGGCTGGAACAGAAAATTACAGATGCACATCTTCTGCATTTTTTTAAAATTTTTTTGATAGTCCATCTCAAGTATTAAAAGTGATTTGTGGTGGCTGTTTTGTGTTCAAGCACACTGGAGACACGGTGGCTCAGTGGGTTAGGAGGCTGAGCTTGTCGATCAGAAGGTCGGCAGTTTGGCGGGTCGAATCCCGAGTGCCGCGTAACAGAGTGAGCGCCTGTTACTCGTCCCAGCTTCTGCCCACCTAGCAGTTCGAAAGCACGTCAAAATGCAAGTAGAAAAATAGGGACCACTACGGTGGGAAGGTAACAGCGTTCCGTGCGCCTTTGGCATCTAGTCATGCCGGCCACATGACCACGGAGATGTCCTCGGACAAACGCTGGCTCTTCGGCTATGAAACGGAGATGAGCACCGGCCCCTAGAGTCGGAAACGACTAGCACGCATGTGCGGGGGAACCTTTACCTTTACCTTTACCTTTACACTGGAGACATTTCACTGTGCATAGGAAGCTACGTGTACCATGTTACTTGCTTCCAGAAGTTCTGGGTGCTCCAACACTGGGGATTGTTAAGAAGAGGTTAGACAACCAATTGTCTGAAATGGTATAGGCCAGGGTATCCTGCTTGGACTAGAAGAACTCCAAAATCCCTTCCAATTCTGTTAGTCCATCTTGCCTAACACTCTAGAACAAAGGCTTTGTAGGGTTCATGAACTACTGTACATTTGATCTGTGTGCACTTACATCAGGGATCACACTTAACAGAATCCAGCATTGTGTCAAGAGAAATATGCTTGCTCCACAGGAAAAACAAAACAAAACATTCTTTCTCCACTTTATAACCCTTTCTGAATTTTGAAAACCAGCTTGTAGGGTTTATTATTTATTTATTTATTATTTGGATTTATATACCGCCCCTCTCCCAAGGGACTCGGGGCGGTGTACAGGGCAATTAAACACTATAAACAACACATAATATACAAAAATTAAAATGAAATTAAACCAATAGCCCTAAACAATAAAACACATTCTAAAATTTAAAATTTTTAAAATTTAAGATCTAAAATCCCAGTCCCTCAGTCTAGGCCGGCAAGTTCAAATAGCCAAGTCTTCAGGTCGCGGCGGAAGGAGCGAAGGTCGGGAGCCATCCGGAGCTCAACAGGGAGCTGATTCCAGAGGGCAGGCGCGCCCACAGAGAATGCTCTCCCCCTGGGAGCCGCCAGTCGACATTCCCTGACCGACGGCACCCTGAGGAGGCCCTCTCTGTGGGAGCGCACAGGACGATGGGAAGTTAACGCTGGCAAAAGGTACCCCCGTAAATAACCCAGACCCATGCCATTTAGGGCTTTATAGTTCATCACCAGCACCTTGAATCTCACCCGGAAGACAACTGGAAGCCAATGCAGCTCGCGGAGCAGAGGTGTTACATGGGAGTATCGGGAAACCCCCATCACAACTTGCGCGGCCGCTGGAGCTGGAGCCTCCGAGTGGTATTCAAGGGCAGCCCCATGTAGAGAGCGTTGTAGTAGTCTATCCGAGAGGTCACGAGCGCATGAGTGACTGTGCGTAGGGCATCTCGGTCCAAGTAGGGCCGCAACTGGCGCACCAGGTGAACCTGGGGCTCAAACTCTGAAGCAGCTATTGGAGCTATGCAAAGAGAGGCAAGGGGGAGGAGAAAAACATCATCCTTCTGTTTGTGAATTATTTTTTTGCTGATGAAAACGTACTGTTGAATTCTGCTAATGAGTAAATTAGGACACAGAAACAACCTGTTTGATGCAATATATACTTTGATGCAATATATACTTTGATGCAATATATACAAGCTTTCTGGAAGCATCCTTGCCTTGCAGAAATAATTCTGTCATTTGCACCACATAGAAATCTCTCTCTCTCTCTCTCTCTCTCTCTCTCTCTCTCTCTCTCTCTCTCTCTCTCTCTCTCTCTCTCTCTCTCACACACACACACACACACACACACACACACACACACACACACACCTTTACACTCAGGAGAAAGTCCCTCTAAGTTCAACAGGGTTAGATTGTAATCATCAACTCACATCCATGTTTGAATCAATATTTAACCTACATTTTGCTTATTGCACACTTCCCAATATGGACAATTACGTTTCTATGGCTTGCACATTTTTTTCCCCAGCAAAGCTGCAGGCTACATATTTACCATGCAAAATTGCCCTTATGAAAGGTAAATATATAATTTTTGCCTGATCTGAGTCTAGTAATAACCTATGGATCTTGCTTGAAATGAATCCCCTCGAAAAGGGCAACGTGCTTCTATGGATGTGTTTTCGTGAACCGAGACCTGCTTTTAAGAATAAATGCTTGTTAGGGCAAAGTTAAATATCACATTGGTAAATGGGTTGGACTTGCCAAGAAATTTTGCTACTCCTTCCAAAACACTCTTATTTTCTGCCATATGATATATCTATACTTTTGATGATTTAACTTCAGATAAATACATCAGTGGCAACATTAGATTGAAATTCCATGTGAAAATGGAGAAAAAGTGATACCCATGTGGTGCTCCACATGATGGATGCTATATTTCAGAGTTTTGGGTCTCCATAATGGAACATCTTTGTACTATAACCACTGGGGTGTTCTGCCTTATTGGTAGTCAGATTGAGCCAGACAAGAGGAGGTTTTCCAGAAGATAAACTGACTGGGAAGAACTCTGCAGGTGGGCCTCTACATGTAAGTCCTATCATTGAAAGTATCTTCAGCAATGTTCTGTAAAAGCTTTGAAAAAGTAGAAATGCATAACTTGTTTTAACTTTGAAATAGGTTGTTTGAGAGTTCTGGCAGAATAGAATAGAATAGAATAGAATAGAATAGAATAGAATAGAATAGAATAGAATAGAATAGAATAGAATAGAATAGAATAGAATAGAATAGAATAGAATAGAATAGAATCTGGAAGGGACCTTGGAGGTCTTCTAGTCCAGCCCCTTGATCAAGCAGGAGAACCTATACCATCTCAGAAAAATGACTGCCCAGTCTCTTCTTAAAAACCTCCAGTGATGGAGCATTCATGATTTCTGGCGGCAAGCTGTTCCACTGGTTAATTGTCCTCACTGTTAGGAAGTTTCTCCTTAATTCCAGGTTGCTTCTCTCTTTGAACCAAATCACGTTTATTATGTCATGGGCTCTAATGAGCAGGAATGAAGACACACAGTTGAGTACAGAGAAACTCATTCTTTATTTAAGCAGAAACTGTACTGAGGATTTGGAGTCACCCTGCCTCAATATATAGCCAGACCCTTTGGTAGCAACCAATTGGATTGAACCCATGTTTGCCGCCCAAAGTTGACCAACTGCAGGACCGGATGCGTCCTGTCTGGGTTGCAACGCATGTGGTGATATTCCAAAAGCCCAGTACATAACAGCGTTGTTCAAGAGGTCTGGCGTTACTCTGGATATGAAATAAAACATGGCTGTTCTCATCATTATCATTTCAATTTTTTTGATTCTGTCACGCAGGGCAATCAGGTTGTTTTGAGGTTGTTGTTTTTTTCTGAATGTGGACCAATCAGCCATCTGGAGAGGTAGTATCAGTCCCATTAAGCCAACATCTCTCCAAACTTAGAGTATACTTACAAAAGGGCCCACCATCCAACGTATCGAAGGCCTGGGAGAAAAGTTAAGTTTGAAGGAATTGTTTCCACAAGGCCAGGATAGGGGCAAAGTGAATCTCTGGGAGGATTCTGTTCTATATTTGCCCAAATGTTCAAATATATATATTGCAACGTATGCTGAACCTCTGTTATTCACCATTGGTAACTTCTTGGATCCCATCAGATGCCAACTTTGTCAGAATAAACAGGATGGCCAGACATTACATTAACATCTAGCATCAGCATGCTAGAGCGCATATGAATGCCAAAGATGAATAATGCATAAACATTGTATTAATAATCTTCACAACCGTGCAGCATTTATTAGAAATACTAGTTATCTCAGTTGATTATCAACACTGATGCAGATGGGGGGGTGGGTTTCTTTCTATTTATGACTGGAGATACAACAGTGTAAAGAAAAATGTTATACAACACTTTATTGTAGCGCACACACCTTCCCTAGTTTATAGTCTGTTGTTTTTGCTGGGCAGGGTTAACTCCACCCTGCTAGCCCTTACAAGTTGGTGTAGCAACGTAAACAAATCCTTAGTGTTCATTCCTTGCATCAGATAAAAGCTAGAATGTTCAGAAAGAGTTAGAAGTGTGTAACATGGCATAAAGTCCTTGCTTCTCTTCAAAATGTCTTATGTTTATTGAAATTAGGTTCTGTCCCTATGTTAGGGGTAGGCAACCTCGGCTCTTTTATGACTCATGGACTTCAACTCCCAGAATAGCTGGCTCAGGAATTATGGGAATTGAAGTCCATGAGTCATAAAAGAGCTGAGGTTGCCTACCCCTGCCCTATGTGATTGTTCCTTTTGTAACTCAAATTACCACTGAGCTCCTGCCCAAGTTGCAAGCTGTATTCTGAATCAGAATAGAGCTGGAAGGGACCTTGGAGGTCTTCTAGTCCAACCCTCTGCTCAAGCAGGCGACCCTATACCCTTTCAGACAAGTGGCTGTCCGGTCTCTTCTTAAAAACCTCCAGTGATGGAGCGCCCACAACGTCTGAAGGCAAGCTGTTCCACTGGTTAATTGTCCTCACTCTTAGAAAGTTTCTCCTTAACTTAATTCCAGGTTGCTTCTCTCTTTGATTAGTTTCCATCCATTGTTTCTTGTCCTGCCCTCTGGTGCTTTGGAAAATAAGTTGACCTCCTCCTCGTTGTGGCAGCCTCTCAAATACTGGGATTACTGCTATCATTACTGCTATCAAGAAGCAAGGGCTCTTAAAGGAAAAGGTGGAAGAGTCAGGATCAGAAAAAGGAAAGAAGGCGAGGTTGTCAGAATACAAGCTAACTTGAGGGCTAATCCACATGAAGCCCCATTTCCATCTGTCCTGTTTGCCATCGTTCACTCCCTAAAGACTAAAATGGACAATGTGAAATTTGAGCGGGCCACGATTCTACAAGGAGTATATATTGGAGGTGGTGACCCTTTGAGAGCTGTATGCAATGAAATTTCATTTTGATGTATGCCGATTGGTGTACATTCAAAGTGACAATAAAGTTATCATCATCATCATGTTCCCCCTAGACCTTCTTTTCTCTAGACTGGCCATACCCAAATCCTGCAATCGTTCTTCAAATGTTTTAGTCTCCAGGCCCTTGATTATCTTAGTTGTTCTTCTCTGATTTTTTTTTCCAAACTCTCAACGTCTTTTTCGTGATATGGTGACCAAAATTGGCTGCAGTATTCCAGGTGTGGACTTACTAGAGTTTTATAAAGTGGTACTAATACCTCACATGATCTTGATTCTATGCCTCTGTTTATACAACCCGGGATTGTATTAGCTTTTTTGACTGCTGCTACACACTGCTGGCTCATAGTTAAGTGATCATCCACTAGGACTCCAAGGTCCCTCTCACAGTTACCGTTTTTGAGCAACGATCAGTTAAGCAGTATTGTGACTGAGCACCCAAATGAGCTCTGAAGCCAGGCTCCAGGCAGAATCAAGGCAAGATGAACTGTTTATTGGGACTGGCAATTGACTGCCAGCTTTCTCGCTGGTCTGTTGCTTTTTTGCACTTGACCAGATGTTGCTTCCTGCTCGCTCTCTCTCTCTTCCTCTTCTCCCACTCACCCACAAGGCTTTCTGTTTTTAGGCTAAGGGCATGGGTGGGGTAAGGTGTGCCTATGGGCCAGCCTACCTATGGACATAAAAGCCAGGTTGTGGCTGAACTAACAATTGAGGTTGTTATAACACCAGTTCAAGTAGTTGGCATAGCCAAGTAGCCAGACGACCAGCTGTGCTGCTGGCATAGATTGCTGGAGGTGAGCCTCTGCTGGTCATTCTGTGTATTTCAGAAGCCTGGACAAATGGAACACTTCCAGTGGTGGGATTCAGCCGGTTCTCACCACTTTGGCAGAACCGGTAGCTATTTTTTTTTAACTTGCCAGGGCCCAGAATGGACTTCCGGAAGTGGCATCCACACAGAGAACCGGTTGTTCACATATATATGAATCCCCGCCACTGAACAATTCCCTTAAGGCTTCTACTCCCTTGTAAGAAGGAATGAGAGAAGCCTAGCCTTGGTAAATGGGGAGCGGGGGGCAGAACTTCTCAACTTCTATCTGACTACAGCCCCCACATCATTGCTTCACCCCTGCTTTTCCCAAGCATAGAGAGGAACCTGCCCTCCCTCAAAGCACAGATGCATATAACTTTGCGTGCAAGGAGAGAAGCAACCTAGCACTGAGAAGAAATTTCCTAACGGTGAGAGTAATCAACCCATGGAACAGCTTGCCTTCAGACTTGTGGGTCCTCCATCACATTTGCTTCCAAAAAGAGACCGGACAACCATTTGTCCGAAATGGTATATAGGGCAGGGGTCTTCAAAAGTGGGCCCTTTTTATGACTTGTGGACTTCAACCCCCAGAATTCCTCAGCCAGGCACGCGTGCCTGGCTGAGGAATTCTGGGGGTTGAAGTCCACAAGTCATAAAAAAGGCCCATGTTTGAAGACCCCTGATCTAGGGGAAAATGTGTAAACTACAGAGGGCTTCCATTGTGTCTCTGTCTCTAACCCTTTTGGCACAGGCCTTGCACAGTATTCTCTGAAAGCAAACATAGCCCATGGAAGTCGCAATTCTGGCCCTGAGAATCCATTCACATTTAGTTTGAAGACCCCTGATATAGCGTCTCCTGCTTGAGTAAAGGCTTGGACTACTAGAAGATCTCTGAGGTCTCTTCCAACTCTATTATTCTATGTTCTGACTTTTGACAGCCCTGGACAATATACAGCACAGCATAACACGAGTTGAATATGAAGGCTAACTTCCCCATAGCAAACTTTTTAAAACCACACGATAATTTACCAGGCCTGCACTTGCTTTCAAGCAGATTCAAAAATTGCTCTGATCTAAATGAAAAAACAAACAAAACAAAACAAAACAAAACAGTTCCTGGACAAAAAAGATGGGACAAATAGGTTCTTCCTCCTTTTATTTTTCTTCACATCAGCAGATTGGGACAGATTGGACAATGAGAGAATGACTAGCCCAAAGTTACACAGTGGCTTTCCGTGGCTAACAGTGGATATGGCCTGAACTGTCTCTATCCATGGAAGTCTTCTGGTCTTAAGGAAATGTAAAGCTCATACTGAATATGCAACATTGTTAAGGAATTGTTGTGCAGAGGTCTCCTTGTGCTACCAAGGAGTTGCACAGACAAGGAAGGGTACTGAGAGCAGTAAGAGTCACACAGTAACCACAAGAGTACACTGAGTTGTAAAAGCAAAAAGTATTTTAGTTTTGAGGTGGTGTAAAAACAAAAATGCACGGTCAAAAATAAACAGTCCAGGTCATACACAATAGCAACAGTCCAAGGAGTAATCCAAAATACAAAGTCTTCTTACCGGTCCAGAGGTCAATACACAGTTCTACAGGTCTATCACAGTAGTAAACCAACAGTACAGCAAAACAGAGCAAAAACAATAATAGTAGAGAGCAGTGAATTCAGAGAGAGAGAAGCTACGTTCCTAGCTCCCTCTTATGGCCATGAGAACACTTACACACCCATTGGCTAATTAACATGTTAAAGTCACAACATCATGGTTAATATATTTTCAACCCAATATGTAGGCTATCATCATATGCCTAACAAACATATTATATTTGTTTAGATTCCCATATATTTTGTCTGGCAAGTGGGCAAAACCTGGACTCCACGTAGAGAACCCATCAGTTGGGATGTTCAGTCTACTTGTTAAGTAGCTGACTACTGCGGTTCCCCAGTCCTGGTAACTTTAATGTGCATGGATTTCAACTCCCAGAATTCCCAACCAGCATGGGAAGAAACCCTGGGCTACCTGGGGACTGTTTGATTTGATACTGAGACAAGATGCTGGTTAGTTTATACTTGATTAGTGGAGTTCCCTGAAATTCAAATTCTTTGGCCCCCTAATGAGAAGGAAGGACTCACTGGAGAAAAGCCTAATGCTGGGAAAGGTTGAGGGCAAGAGAAGAAGGGGACGACAGAGAATGAGGTGGCTGGATGGAGTCACTGAAGGCACAAGCCTAAATGGACTCCAGAAGATGGTAGAGGACAGGAAGGCCTGGAGGAACATTGTCCATGGGGTCATGATGGGTCAGACATGACTTCGCAGCTAACAACAACAACAACAAGTGGAGTTCCAAGGAAATCAATAGCCATTAAATTGATCCCTGAGTTATATATGTTGGCTTTTTGTTTAGTACGGAGATGGCAGTCAAGCTGACAAGTTCATTGGCTACATGTTGGCAAAGTGCTTTGTATTTCTAAGTACTCAGTGTGGTACAGCTTGACTTGATCCAGACTTGTATTTGTCTTAATGCTCTCGGAGCATGAGATGGTACAATTAGAAAAGAATCTTTGTTGCATATTGCATAACAAGCCGTGGTGGTGCAGTGGTTAGAATGCAATATTGCAGGCTAATTCTGCTGACTGTCAGCAGTTCAATTCTGACCAGCTAAAGGTTGACTCAGCCTCCCACCCTTCCGAGGTCAGTAAAATGAGGACCCAGATTGTTGGGGGCAATACTCTGCCTCTGTAAATGTCTTAGAGAGGGTTGTAAAGAACTATGAAGCGGTAAGTCTAAGTGCTATTGCTATATAGAAGTCACTGAAATTTTTAATTGTCATTTATTAAAAGAAAGATGGAATTCCTTTTGTATACCCACTATTTAATTCCGGCACAGAGTTTTTGCATAGTACTACTCAGCCTTGAAGGTGGCTAACGGTTGCTACTTGACTTAACTAACATCTTTACCCTGAGAAATCCTGGCTCTCAATTCCCCCAGGCAGAAGATTTGAAATGTTTTGAGCTTTATTCTAACAAGCAGAATGTTTTCAGTTAAGAGTGTCGTGTTCAAAACATGTTTTCTATTTTGTGTAATCCGCTAAGAATAAGCTGATTGCACAAGGGTTAATATTACACAAGGACAGAAGGAAATACATGTTCCATTGGTGATCTGACTAATTTAATTCCTCTTCCATATCTCCGCAAGCATTTTATCAATAGAAGTTTCAACTAAAACATTACTTAGAGATTTAGTTACAGTATACTGTATACTTAATTGTCCGTATGTTTCTTTTTTGTTTTAAAGCAAGGTAAGCTGAATTAAATGTCACAATCTAATTGACCAACGTGATGTAGTAAATATGCAAGGCTATATGTTATCTATATCTGTGTTCATGTTAATGTTTTTTAATATAATTTCTTATTCTACAGCAGGTCATATTAACTAAATGTATGTATGTGTATCTGTCTGTTTTGTTGATTTTTGTTCCGATTACTGCATGTTGTTCTGGTTTACCGGCAATCATCCACACAAAATGATACATCACTGAATTTAGCCAATTGCTGTACAATTAAATAAAAAGAAGACTTTCAGACACCATTGATTTCATAGTTAAAAATTTAAAAAATACTGTTATCTGCTCACAGTCCACATCTAATATGGAACACTGTCATATGATATGAACTGTAGTCCTGGACAAGTCACGCTAAGCACCATTAATATATTCTCTCCAAGCATTTGTGTGCTAAAGCAATAAAGGCAAAGCTGGAATGTTAACATTTCTGGATGGGTGTGTTCACATTTCTGCAGGTAATACTTCTAATATATGGAACAGAACAATACAGTAAGGCAAACCTGAAACTTTTAATTCCTATGTTTTAGTAGGAATTAGGCAAATTTGTAACAAATTGCAGAAAGGAAAAACGCTGACAGCCAGCATCATGCGAAATGAATGAGATGTGTGAAACATTTATGCTCTAATCACAGAAGGCTCCGTAGCTCAAATGTTCTATTTGACAAGGGATTTTTAGTCTCATCAAAGACAGAACAAACCTGATTTTGCGGGCTACATATTAAACATGAGAAGAGTGGTTTCTTTCTTTCCAAAGAAGTGGAGGGGGGGGAACTTCCTTTTTTCTTTATTCATTTAAAGCTGTAATTAATCAAAAGGGGAAAAAAAGCAACAAAAATCTAGTCAACACTGGGGAGGGGGAAAAAATCTTTATTCTAGCTTATTTGAACTCAGCCGAGCTGGAGATAGCTTAAAAGATAGTCCTGCTTATGGTGTGTGTATTTTAAACAGCATCACTTTTATCTTTATTTAAGGGGGGCTCCACAGGTCTTAAGGACGCGGTGGCTCAGTGGATTAGGACACTGAGCTTGTCGATCAGATGGTCGGCAGTTTGGCGGGTCGAATCCCGAGTGCCGCGTAACAGAGTGAGCACCTGTTACTCGTCCCAGCTTCTGCCAACCTAGCAGTTCGAAAGCACGTAAAAATGCAAGTAGAAAAATAGGGACCACTACGGTGGGAAGGTAACAGCGTTCCGTGCGCCTTTGGTGTCTAGTCATGCTGGCCACATGACCACGGAGACGTCCTCGGACAAGCGCTGGCTCTTCGTCTTTGAAACGGAGATGAGCACCGGCCCCTAGAGTCGGAAACGACTAGCACGCTTGTGCGGGGGAACCTTTACCTTTACCTTACCACAGGTCTTAATGTTGCTCCCAAAATCTGAGCAGCCCATTTGACTGCTTGAAATTGGAAGATAATGTATCTATATTATGGGAAGGGGAATATTGATTTCAAATCTCTATCTATTCTCTTTAAGTAATTGCTAGCTCAAATTTTGAATCCTGGTGTAATCTGTTCTTCTTTTTCTTAGCCTTGTGAAATTTCCTAACTTTGTACAGGGACATGAGGGTTTGGAAAGTGTTTAGTATCAAAGCCTCAGAACTTTAGGTAAATTTTAAATTAGGTTCTAAATTAAACGGTTTTGCCCCAGTATTGGGCAACGTAAGTCAATCTCATTCTGAGAAGTGTTTTCACTGATTGAACAAGGGCTACAATATTTGAGAAACTACCTTTCACCAATTCAGTACAATGGTACATAAAACAGCTCCACTTGGTCTACACATTTATTTGTGGCATCTGTCCAAGGTTTTGGATGAGAAGTTTTCAAAGATCATTTTTTGATCACAATCAGATAACATTCCCTAATTCCAACAGTCTTTATCTAAACATTAACGTTTTTGAACTGGATATTTATCAGGGCAAAGCCTGAATTTAGGTAAATCAAACAATTCAGGACTCATCCAAGACAAAGGAGAGCTCTAATTAATCTTTTCCTGTTTTTTGTTTTTTTTTTTAAAAAAGCTCCAATTTATCATTTTGCCACAGAATTTTTTTTTTAAAAAAGAAAATTGCATTTGTTTGGGTAAATTGACAATGGAGGGTAGGGAGACTGGGAGCGGATTTGGTGATCGACGAGACAAACCTCCAATCAGACCCCTGAAATCAGAAATATTATCTGGATCCTCAGCTCTAAATGGTTAGCAAAGTTATGAGGCTGAAACTTCTTTCGCTGATAACCAGGACCAGGCATGACCAGAGCATATAAAGCTGGTTCTCGAAGTATTACTGAGAACTGCAGTCATCAAAGATTACTGAAAACTTCAGAACGCAGCAAAATTAACCTTAGCAGAGGGGGGAATGGAAAACCTGCAGAATGATGTGACTGTAAGGAATAATTTGAGATGCAATATTAGAGTGTGGAAACATTAGAGTCACTGCTACTGGAATAGCAGCCAAAAGGTAGTAACGATTTGGTCTTGGGGAGAAGAATATCATCTGCCTGCTTATGCAAATAGCCAAAAAGATGCATTTATTTCTAGAGGACAAACATTTAATAGAGGTAGCTTGTATAATTTTAAGCTTTGACCCAATTATGAAGAGAATCTTTAGAAATGTTCTGAAGAGCTGGGCTCTCTAGCACCGGGGAATGAAAAGAGGGGCAGAAGCCCCTATAAAATGCCAGGGTCCCAGCAATTCAAGGAATGTTTGAGGGAGGGGGGAAAAATAATAAGGAAAATCCTACCAACATGTTTATTTGGAAAAAAAAATAAGTCCTTCGAAATTCACTGGATTTTGTTCCCGGGAAATATTGAATAGTACAGAGTGATTCCAATTCCTCAGCATTCAGGCCACGGCTAAGATTCAAACATTCTAAGCCTATCATTATCGCTTTGTTGTTGTTGTTGTTTGCTTGCTTACTTGTTTGTGAATTTAGAATTTCACCTTCCAAGCAAGGTTTTATGTCAGTGGCATTTTACCTCTCTTTAAGCATCTTCTTCAGTCTGATGCCATTTCAAAAGGTTGGCTAAAAACGAACAAACAAAAAACCTTCAGGTCCTTCTAAGAATGCAATTGCTTTCCGTTTTAAGGTTTTGTCTCAGGGTGATGTCAGCCATATGTTCAACCTGCAAATTATTTGACACCTTTTCATTTCAGCCTTCCTGGAAAGGACTATCAAACAACCGTTTGCCATACGTTGCACTTGCCATTTTGAAAACAGCTGCTTCATAGCAAAACCATCAATTCTTCCAAGTCCACTTTCTGAGCAATCCTACAGCAATTTAGTCCATTATTATTATTATTATTATTATTATTTATTTGAAGAGAAGTGTTTACTTCTTTGTAATTTCTCTTTCTTGCTAGTTCCCACCCTCCCACTAGCTGAGTTTGCAAATGGGCCAAAGGGGAGGGGATGAAAAATAGTATATTTTACTTTTATGCAATATGCAGTCTAAATGAGGGTGATGCTATGATGATGTATTGGACTATATATCATCAAAATCAGCTGTCACTCCAATGATGTATTACTGTAATAAATCACCAGGAAGGGCACATTGATAAAGAATTACTCAAAAGAGACTTGTGTCTTAGTGAGAAGTGGTCCAGAATAAAATTCAAACCAAACTGTGGCACTATTAGAACTAGCTTCCTTATTTACGGCAATCAAATAGTAGTCTTGTACTGATTGGAGATCTTTGGAAACCGGTACTCAGCCAGAGCTTCTGTTCAAACAAATTAGCACTTTTGCAGATCAAAACACTGCAAATTTGAAAATGGCTGTATCTTGACAATTGTAAATATGTTACGGTTCTTACAGTTTCTTGAAAGAGACGCATATCATTTTCTAAGTGACTCTCATTACGGCAAGGTTAGAAGTAACGGGCAGGCTGAAATTGACCAAAGTCTAATATTTTATAATATCCTCTATAAAGCTACTTTTAAAATGTCTTACAAACCAGATGCCAGACAGATGAATTGATTCCCGTTCCCGTGATGCTCTAGCTCACACAATCCATGCCAAGTAAAGAGTATGGAAGTAACAATTCAACAATCTAGAGGCAAGAGAATACTGTACATTCTTTTCTCGCAATTCTTCTTCGTTACCCATGTTGCCTTGCACGGATGGGATTTGTGGTCTAAACTATTTTGAGGGGCTTCTTTAAATCATAATTGTGTTAAGGCTACAGTCCCACGCATACTTACTTGGATATCTGCCTATCTGCCCCCACTGAGCTGAGTGGAACTCACTTCAAAATAAGCATCCGTTTGATGACAGGTAGTCGTGGACTTACAACATTTCATTTAGTGACTGTTCGAAGTTACAACAGCACTGGAAAAAGGGGCCATTTTTCACACATATGACCATTGGGGCATCCCCACTGTCACATGATCAAAATTCAGATGCTTGGCAACTGGCTCACATTTAGGACGGTTGCAGTGTCCCGGGGTGGGGTGGGGGCTCATGTGAATGCCTTTTGCGACCTTCTGACCAGCAAAGTCAATGGAGAAGCCAGATTCACTTAACAACTGTGTTATTAACTTGACAGCTGCAGTGATTCACTTAGCAACTGTGGCAAGAAAGATAAAAAAATGGGGCAAAACTCGCTTGACAAATGTCTCACTTAGCAACAGAAATGTTGGGCTCAATTGTGGTCGTAAGTCAAGGACTACTTGTATAACGAAAGGAAGACATTCTGTAGGGGAAGAGTGGTATGCAAAGAACAAAAAGCTGATAATCAGGCTACACAGCTATGTTTGTTAAATGAAATGCAAGTTCCCCTTGGAAGTAGCTAAAGGGCAATAGGCAAGCAATGAGTTGGGAGCATTTAATAGAAGATGAGATAAAGATGTAGAAAAAAAAACAACATTCCGCAGATTTTTATTTTTATTTTTTTTAAATTTTAATTCCATTTATATCCCGCCCTTCTCCGAAGACTCAGGGCGGCTTACAAGCTTAGCAGTAGCCTTCATTCTATGTATATGCCTGCTTATTAGGGCTTTCACACACACCCCCAGCGGCATTATTACAAAGTCAGCTTATTGCCCCCAACAATCTGGGTCCTCATTTTACCTACCTTGGAAGTATGGAAGGCTGAGTCAACCTTCAGCCTGGTGGGACTCGAACCTGCACTAATTGCAGGCAGCTGGTGTTACTTAAGGAGGCATTAGCCCACTGCTCCACCAAGGCTCACCAAGATGTCATTCCATCAAACATCAAACACCATGGATTCAACCCACTGTCACTGTCACTGTCAGACAACCATATTCAGGTCTTTAATGTTATATTCCAGGCTCTGTGACCTGCTAATCTACTTATTTGTAACCAAAATGGTAACCTCTGAAGTCAAGAAACCCACTTGGGAAACACATTTTAAGCCTGGTGTGTCGCAAGGAAATAGTGTGGTCATATAAAAGAGGGGTGCATTCATATCCACAAGACTTTTAGAACCAATCCAATCCAATGTTGATACAGCACAGAAAAGGAAAAATATGGGGCCATTTTAAAAGAACTACCCTATCTTTTGTGGGCTAGCAGGACTGGTAAGATATAGAAGAGCTGATTATCAGAAAAGAAAATATTTGCCTAATTTTCTTGCCGTGAACTATTGCTCCAGTATCAGGTACAAATTTCAGTACATGGTAGCAAGCAGAATTCATAATGGGAAAATCAATACTGTGCCTATTAAATAAAAGCATTCACAGCATATGGAATTATCAGCACTTTAGAACTGAAACGGACCATCCAAAGCCTCATTTGATACATCAACTGTCGAGCTATATTACGGAAAAGCAAAGGGACAGGAGTGGAAGGCAGCTTGAATTCTTTCAAACACAAGCCCATCCTTATGCAAGCCAACATCTTTCTCTTTCATAAGCTGGTTTCATTTTTCATTATGCTTAGGACTGTCCTATTCCACTCCCGCCCAAGACTTTTCTCTGAAATAGTATAGTTTGGGGTAGAGTTGTATCACAAAAGAGATTTATTTCTACATTTTTGCTTGGAAAAGCTAGTATCTTCGATATCTTCATTAATGACTTAGATGAGGGAATAGAAGGGGAAGTCATCAAATTTGCAGATGACACTAAACTGGCAGGAATAGCCGACACCCCAGAAGACAAGTCCAGAATCCAAAAAGATTTTGACGGGCCCTATCCAACAAAATGAAATTTAATGTGGAGAAAAGCAAAGTTTTATATTTAGGCAGGAAAAACCAAAGATACAAGCACAATTTGGCAAAACCTGGCTCAACAACAGTAACTGTGAGAGGGACCTTGGAGTACTAGTGGACGATCACTTGAAAAAGCTAATACAATCCTGGGTCGTATAAACAGAGGCATAGAATCAAGATCACGCAAAGTGTCAGTACCGCTTTATAATACCCTAGTGAGACCACACCTGGAATATACTGCAGTCAATTTTGGTCACCACACTACAAAAAAAATGTTGAGACTTTGAAAAAGTTCAGAGAAGAGCAACTAGGATGATTAAAGGCCTGGAGACTAAAACTTACGAAGAACGGCTGCAGGACTTGGGTATGGCCACTCTAGAGAAAAGAAGGATTAGGAGGAATATGATAGCAGTATTCCAGTATTTGAGAGAAGGAGGAAGAGGTTAGCTTATTTTCCAAAGCGCCAGAAGGCAAGACAACAAACAGTGGTTGGAAACTAATCAAAGAGAGAAGCAACCTGGAATTAAGGAGAAAATTCCTAACAGTAAGGACAATTAACCGGTGGAACAGCTTGCCTCCAGAAATCTTGGGCGCTCCATCACTGGAGGTTTCAAGAAGAGACATCTGAAATGGCATAGATTTTCCTGCTTGAGCAGTGGGCTGGACTAGAAGACCTCCAAGGTCCCTTCCAATTCTATTCTATTCTATTCTATTCTATTCTATTCTATTCTATTCTATTCTATTCTATTCTATTCTATTCTATTCTATTCTATGTCTCAGACATTAGGTATTGGGGAATTTGCCAACAGAATCAAAAGGCTGGAAGGGACCGTGGAAGTCTTCAGACCATCCCAGACAAATGTCTATGAAGATTCTCAACCATCCAGGTCATGGTTGTCCCAAAGGTGCTTTTCAAAAGACAAATGGACTTTCTTGGGGTTTTTTTTCTTTTTCCTTTTCTTTGAAAATATTTTGCTTCTCATCCAAGAAGCTTTTCCAGTTCCCTTCGGATCCCCTCTTTTTTGGAAACCTTCAGTGAGGGAGCCACCCACATTATTATTTTAAGCATTATTATGTGTTAATCTGATCCTCGTTCAGCGATAAGACAGTTATCCTTAACCCGATAACCTTAAAGAAGGAACAGGAAAACTCTCCTTCGAGTACAGCTCAGCTTCCGATAACTATCTGGATGTATCGGTGACGTTTTCCTGGAACTGGTTTGCCATTGCCTTTTTGGTAGTATAAATAAAAAGGAGAAAGCATAAGAGAAATTCGGGATGGATGAGAAGGGAAGAAAAAGCAATAGCAAACGGGGCATGAGTTCTGGAATGAAAGAGGAAGCTTTCTCCCTGTAGTTTTTCTCCATTATCCCTTCTAATAGCACCACAAAACTGCAACCATTAGATGGCAGCAAAGAGTTACAGGTTCTCTTTCCTTTATTTTTGCTGCTATCTAGCTACTGTCCGGATTTCTACAGGGCCAATCTGATAGTTCTAGCTTGTAAAAAGTAAGTTGTCTGGTACCAGAAGGAAATATCACCCTTTGACTTCCTGTGAAGTGGCAATATCCAGAATGTGCTAATTTTGTTTTGGATTTTAAAATGTACAATTTTCTAGTTGCTTGCCACGACCCACGTTACATTAAGGCGGAACTCTTCCATTTTATTCGTTGTGGTGGTTAGCATATTTCTATTTACCTCTTGATATTCAGAAATGTTAGAAAGGGGGATTCTTCGCAAACGTACACACAGAGAGAGACACAAATTGAACTTCTCAATAGGACGAGATTGTTTCTTCCTGGTAATTCTGAACTTCCTAATTCTAAACAGTTTTTAGTAAGTACGTGGGGCAAGGATTACGCGGAGACAGCAGGTTCAGCTTCTTAGATTTATTGAGGTACACCAAGGCAAGATAGTGGGGTTACAGCTCCCTTATATAGCCCGCTGATCGTTGTTTCCGCCAATCCCTGGACCCGCTGCTTTCCTGCTCGTCGGATGGGCCAATCGTCTGCGTTGGTTTCTGACAGCTCGGGTCCGCATGTGGAGCAGTCAACGTTGCGCCTGCGTATTAGCTGCCGGCAATTTGACAGCTGTCAAATTGCCGCGTGCTGAACTGTCAATGGAGATTTACCTCACGAAGCGTTCTAAAACCATTTCAAACTTAACTAACAATAATGTCAATAACATGTGAACAGATAATACAATTAACAGATGAATACATATCAGTTTTCAAGAAACATGTATCTCTCATATTGTGCTTCAGACCACCTGACCTTTACTTCGAAGTAACAACAGCATCTTTAAAAGTGCAATCCACTCCTTCTCAGCACAGAAGACAAGCACTACCAGGAGAGGCATAAAACTGCAGCCAAAGAGAATCAGTGGACTGAAGGAAAATTGATCCCCTTTTCAAACAGAGTAAAATAGCTTTCCCTGTGTCATTCCTTTCCCATTGACTGGTAGTCCTTAACGCACAACCATTTGTTTAGTGATTGTTCAAAGTTACAACAGCACTGGGAAAAGTGTCTTACAGCTAGTCCTCAAGCTTATGAGGACAGTCATCCCCCACAGTCACAGGATTAAAAATTTGAGTGCTTGGCAAGCAACATGTATTTTTAACTAATTGCAGTGTTCCAGGGTCGCGTGATCGCTGTTTGCAACCTTCCCAACTGGCTGTCTTACAAGCAAAGTCACTTAATGACCGCATGATTCAGTTAATTGCAGTAATTCACTTACCAACCATGGAAAAAAAAAAAAAGTTTGTAAAATTGGACGTGACTCACTTAATAACCACCTTGCCTATCAACAGAAATTCTGGTCCCTACTGCGATTGTAAGTCGAGGACTACCTATATTTTCAAATTTGTTGAATGTTTACATCCTCTCCAAATTGTTGGTAGCATGCAATTGCTGAAAGCATGAAAACCATATTTTAAAAAATCCATGGGCAACATAAAAGCACCAGTAAAACGAACACACAAAGTAAATGAAAAATAAAATCTGCAAGCTGAAACAGGAAGGGCAATAAATGTAGTGTAACATGATAAGAATACAAGAGTAGTCGCATCCAAAAATTCTGAAGCACCCAAATACCCTGTTTCCCCAAAAGCAAAGCTTACCCCAAAAATAAGCCCTAGCTTGATTTTGGGGGGAGGCTTAATATAAGCCCTACCCCAAAAATCAGGCCTAGTTTACCTAAAAATCAAGCCTCTCCTTGCCGGCCCACTACTTCTGAGGTGTCTTCAGCAGCCAGTCCTGCATTTCTCAGTCACAGGCCTTTCTGGAAGGCCACTGCAGCCGAGAACCGAGCTTTGGATTCAATCCATAGCTCAGTACTCGGCTGCAGAGGCCTTCCAGAAAAGCCTGACTGTGAAATGCAGCCACAGAATGCAGCTGCTCCTTCGGCCTCAGAAGAAGTGAGCCAACTGGACAGGGCTGTCGGTGCCGGAGGTGAATATAAAAGACATCCCCCCAAAATAAGACCTGGTGCCTTTTTTGGAGGATAATAATAATAATAATAATAATAATAATAATAATAATAATAATAATAATAATAATAATAATAATAATAATAATAATAATAATAATACCTGGTCTTACTTTCGGGAAAACGCAAGTAGTTCTTCAGATGATGAATGTCATAAAAGACCAGACTGTAGGAGCCAAGCAAGGGCCCTCCTCTGGGGAAGCCCAGTTTTTCTTTCTCTTTTAGCCGTAGCATCTGGGATACTACGAATCAGTTCAAACATGGTTTAAACCACCCATACTCTGAGAAGCTTTGCAGCAATACGAGTTTGGGGAAAAACAAAATAGCTATTTGAATTTGCAGGATGCCTATGAACCACCCTAAGGAAGACACAGATGCTGGCTTGAGTCTGGCCCAGAAACCACTTTCAGTTTTCACAGAAAGGCATCTCGAAAACCAAATGAAGCTTTATCGGCCCACCCCACCCCTGTAAAAAAAAACCCTATATGTGACACTTTATCTGTCCCCTATAGTGGGAAAGCCCTCAGAGAGAAAGAGATTGTGAAGAAACTGCTAGTATGGAAATAGTTAACCAATGCTGGCTGAGGAATTCTGGGACTTGAAGTCCATCAGTTTTAAAGTTGCTGAATTTGGACACCCCTGCTTTATATAAACCTTGCAGTGCTGCATCTTGTTAAGTGCATGCACGCACATGCGCACACGCACACACCAACACACAATGAGAGCAGCAGTTTGTGTGTGTGGAAAGGAGGAATCAAGGGAGTGGGGGACTGATTAAAACGGTATTGTGCAAGCCCTACTCTTGTGTATGTTGGGGGCAATAAGCTGACTTTGTAATAATGCCACTGGGGGGGGGGAAAGCCCTAATAAGCAGGCATATACATAGAATGAAGGCTATTGCTAAGCACATTGGTTTGTGCTTAAATTGTAAGCCACCCTGAGTCTTCGGAGAAGGGCGGGATATAAATGGGATTAAAATAAATTAAAATATATATATCACGCATCAGAGGTCACTCCCACTGCCTTGTTAATCTTATAGCCTCCCGGGTTTAACATTGAGTTTTTACGTCTAACTTGTTCTTAACTCTGTTTTCTAATTTATGTTTTTGTGTGTGTGTTTATGTTGCTTTATTAAACTGTTGTTGTAAACCGCCTAGTGTCACTTGGGTGATGTTAAAACAGAATAAATCATCATCAACCTGATGCTGCACACGTGCCCCACAGGGACAGTGCTTGCACTGCAACGGCATGACACTGCTTCTGTGATTTTTGTCAAAAGCAAGAAGATTTTTGTGGACCCCACATGAGTAGGAGACTGTCAAACGTATTTTGTGAATATGTAACTTCACATTTGGTTCTTGCAGTACTGCCATTTAAATCCCTATGCCACTAGTCCTTATGGAAATCCGATGCTAAACCACATGAGCAGTACTAAAAGAACTAAGTGCCACCGGCACCTTGAGAGGACCTGGTAATGGAATTAACAAGAATGAGATAAGGCTATAAATTTTTCAGGATTATTGTTAAGATATACACTTAATACAGACATTAATTACTCTGCCGCAATGAGTCACTACCCACCCACCTCTCCTCTCTAAGGTTTCATTTTAAGATCTAATTGTAAAGAAATGCAGTTTTAATTATAATATTGATTCTACCTCTTTGGGAGAGTGAAGCTTCATTCAATTATTTCTAATTAGGTGAGCCGAGCAGTCAAGCCAATCGAAAAGGCTCACAAGCTTCTAATTTCGTAACACTCCTTCTCACAGATAAGGCGAAAGAGGGGAGAAAAAAAGGCCCAACATCTTAGCAGGGAAAGTAATAGAAAACAGGATTAAGATAAAAGAAAGGGAATGATTTCATGTCTTCAGGTGTGGAGGCCTTTTCAAGTAAGCATGGGAAAAATTCACAGGCCTGCCTCAGGGAATGGGTTTGGTAACATAACCTTGGCTGCTTGAAGATGTGGAGGACTTCAACGCTCAGCAAAGCTGGTTGGAGAATTCTGGGAGTTGAAGTCCACGCACCTCTTCAAGTAGCCAAGTTTGAGAAACTCTGTCTTAAAGTCAAAGTTAGAGAAATTACAGTAGCAAAGGCTGGTTTGCAAGGCAGTTGGTTTTGGGATGTGTGTTTCAGTTCAATCAGGAAGTATGTATGCAAGGAGAGGTGAGCCATGCAGGGAGAGTCGTGCATATATTGAAAAAGGGAGCTGGAAAAGTTTCATTCCAAAAGAAGATGTTTTAAGAGACTTATGTCAGCTGGTAAGAAAAAAACAAAAAGGCAGACATTGTTTGAAGGAGTCATTCTAACACAGGGGTAGGCAACCTTGGCTCTTTTATGACTCGTGGACTTCAACTCCCAGAATTCCTGAGCCAGCCATGCTGAGGAGAAAGGGAGAGGTTTCCATACGGAGCCATGCTGGCTCAGGAATTCTGGGAGTTGAAGTCCACGAGTCATAAAAAAGCCAAGGTTGCCTACCCCTGTTCTAACACAATGTTCTTCAAACTTGGCAACTTTAAAATATATGGACTTTCAACTCTCAGAATTTCCCAGCCAGTAGAGGGATTTCTGGGAGTTGAAGTCCACATGTGTTAAAGTTGCCATTTTGGAAAAAAACACTGGCTTATAGTTACAGGAGCCATTATTGGAGATCCTGTTTCTTTTCTGTAGCTGAAAACCAGCCTCAGACAAATTAAATACTTTGGCACAGTCCTATTCTGGGATTCTATCATACTGAAATAAAGGATGATTTAGAAATCTCTATGCAAACCCAATAGTGCAAGAAAAACACTGAAGAGTTTATCCTTTTCGTGAATGGTTTGTGGCATTTATTTATTTTTTAATCTTAAGGAGGGGAAACTATTTCAAATAAGCTTAGTAAATGCATTCATTACTGGAAGGCAAGAATGAGACAGTGGAATTGCTTGGCTGAATTAATTAAAAGGTAAGAGTGATAGAGGAATGGCCTAATGCCACAAATAATTACAACTCAAGATCGCACAATCAAAAAGGACAATTAAGACTCCAAATAGTTCTAATGATAGATGGATAGATAGATAGATAGATAGATAGATAGATAGATAGATAGATAGATAGATAGATAGATAGATAGATAGATGGATGGATGGATGGATGGATGGATGGATGGATGGATGGATGGATGGATGGATGGATGGATGGATAGATAGATAGATAGATAGATAGATAGATAGATAGATAGATAGATAGATAGATAGATAGATAGATAGATAATGGATGGATAGATAGATAGATAGATAGATAGATAGATAGATAGATAGATAGATAGATGTGTGTGTGTTAGTTGGACTAATCTTGCATTCTACCTTCAATCCATTGCAAGCATATACAGACAGAAATATAAGCATATTCTCTTGAAAACAAATTCCATGAAAATTAATGGGATTATTTCTTAAGCAACTTTGCTTAGAGCTGAGTCACTTCTATGCAGTCCTATCTGCCTGAAGTTCCTTAATGTGATGGTCAGGATTTGGATATGTTGACCCTCTTTGGAGGGGATCTATTTTAGAGGATTTCTCCAGTGATTAGGACTTACAATATTGGGTAATACCATAAAATAGGTTCTTTCAGGGGAATGCTAGAACTCGATAACATCCAGGACTAAATCCCCCCAATATTTTACTGCCACACCACAACCAAAATTAAACTCCACATTTCTGTTGATGTGGCCTGGTGTAGGAAAATTCCTTTAAAGAAAACTGATATTTCTCATGCAGCATTTATGTAAGATGATCATGAGGAAGCAATACCATTAATGCTGCTATCTGCATGTATTAAACCAGGGGTAGGCATCCTTGGCTCTTTTATGACTCGTGGACTTTAACACCCAGAATTCCTGAGCCAGCATGGCTCAGCTTGGAAACCTCTCACTTTCCCCTCAGCATGGCTGGCTCAGGAATTCTGGGAGTTGAAGTCCACGAGTCAAAAAAGAGCCAAGGTTGCCTACCCCTGTAAACCTATATTGTTGACTGCAAATGTAGGGCTTCACTGGCTTTTGGAATAAATGTTCTTATTTGTGAGGGGAAAGTGAGGGAAAAGTACCTCCATTTCTAAAAGGAATATTCCCATTGATGTAGTTGACCCAGCCTGTTGTGCAAAAATGGTATATCATTAGAACTGAGGCATTGTTAAAGTCTTGCTATACAATACAGCAAGACTGTACAAAGAGAACAGTACTCCCAATTGTTGGATAATTTGATGAGGACAACTGTGTGCTTTTGATAGTATCTTCATATATCTAAATTTGAACAGCTGTATAGACTCCAGTGTTGCAATGTTCATTTCAGGATTCCTGAAAGATTAGGACCATTGCTGAATTAGCTCTGAACCACTGAGTTCTCAAACACCCCTTTGAAAATTAACTGGATATTAATAGATGATCTTGTCCGTTGACGAAATATTATGTGACACAAATTACAGTCAATCAAAAAATAAAATACCAGAATCCTACCAATATATACCAGTAGCTTAATGTCAATGGAAAGGTTGATTCAGATCAGCGTTAAGCAGCTCTATACCTGTCAGATGGTCTAGGTCAGGGGTAGGCAACCTTGGCTCTTTTATGACTCATGGACTTCAACATGCTGGCTCAGGAATTCTGGGAGTTGAAGTCCACGAGTCATAAAAGAGCCAAGGTTGCCTACCCCTGGTATAGGTTCTCCTGCTTGAGCAGGGGGATGGACTAGAAGACCTCCAAGATCCCTTCCAATTCTCTTCTCTTCTCTTCTCTTCTCTTCTCTTCTCTTCTCTTCTCTTCTCTTCTCTTCTCTTCTCTTCTCTTCTCTTCTATTCTATTCTATTCCACTGAAATGGTCATTGATAGTAAGACAGAAACCTGAGGTTCAGCTCCCCATCTTCCTTAATATGTTTCTTCCAGGCATGGGATTTGTGGTCTAAGGTCCATGGGTTATTCTCTTGTGGCATATTCTATACGTAACTGATTTTTTCTTTTTGCTAAGAATTCATCAGGAGTGCTATCTTCAGCCTGCAGAAAACAGCACTGGCATAAAATTTGCTGCCATGCCGTTCTGATGGGATCACCGTCCAGCGGAGGATCTTAAAACTGAGTATAGCGGGGGGGGGTTTCTAAAAGAGCACTAAACCCAGATTCGGAGGACTCCTTTGGAACGCGGCTCTTCAGAAGAGCACCAAGCCCATGCTTAAAAGCAGCCTAATTAAAGGTGGCAAATTGTGGTTGGTGCAGCAAGAGTTCTCTGGCACTTCACCACATCAGCTCTTAAGTCAGAGGGCGTTAAACACTGGCGTAGGCTTTTCCGAAAGAGTCGTAATTTTTTTTTTGTTTAAATGTAGCTCAACTAAATATTGATGGGGAAATTGTGCAGCACAGCAGGAGAGCTCCCTCTCCCACTTTATTCCACTCTCCCCCATGCACATATATCTATCAGCTGTTAAAACAGGCAATTTTAGACATGGGCTTATTGCTTTTGTGAAAGAGTGGCAAATCTTGTGTTTACAAGTAGTCCGTTTAATACAGGAACACAACTGAGCCCAAAAGTTATGTTCTTAAGCGAGACAGCTGTTAAGAGAATTTTGCCCCGTTTTACAACCTTTCTTGCCACAGTTGTTCAGTGAGTCACTGCAGTTGTTAAGCTAACAGCATGGTTGTTAAGTGAATCTGGCTTCCAACATTGACTTTGCTTGTCAGAAGGTTGTAAAAGGGGATCGCATGATCCCAGGGACCTTGCAACCGTCTGAAGTATGAGTCAGTTGCCAGGCATCTGCATTTTGATCACGTGACCACAGGGATGCTGCAATGGTTGTCAGCGTGAAAAATGGTCATAAGTCACTCTTTTTGGTATTACCGTAACTTGGAACGGTCACTAAATGGAACTGTTGTAAGTGGAGGAGTGCCTGTAATGAATAGGAAGGAGGAGTTACATGTTGCAAATCACGTCTCCTATAGGCTGCTTAGTCCTAACACCAGAGACTGTTATCTGTTAGGCTGGTCCAGCTTTTCAAACCCGCGTTTACCTCAGACACCTGGGTCAGACACTAGGGGGGCGGGGAGGCCATTTTAAAAGGGCCTCAGATTCCTCTGCTTAAACTAGAAAGGCCTTTGAGAATAGAGAATAAGCACACACAACAGCTTAAAAAGATGCTGGTCTAAACCCAGCCCTAAAGGCTGACTCTGACAGCTATTGCCTGTTTGTTGCCTTTTTAAAGGAGGAAAATACAATTGAGCCAATTTGGTCTAGTGCAGAGGTAGGCAACCTCGGGTCTTTTATGACTCATGGACTTCAACTCCCAGAATTCCTGAGTCAGCATAGCTGACTCAGGAATTCTGGGACTTGATGTCCATGAGTCATAAAAGACCCGAGGTTGCCTACCCCTGGTCTAGTGGTTAAAGCACTAGGCCAGCTTTGCTGGCTGAGGAATTCTGGGAGTTGAAGTCCACAGTTGCCAAGGTTGAGAATCCCTGCACTAGGCCTAGAAACCAGGTGACTGTGATTTCTAGTCCTGCCTTAGGCATGAAAGCTCTCTCTCTCTCTCTCTCTCTCTCTCTCTCTCTCTCTCTCTCTCTCTCTCTCCCTCCCTCCCTCCCTCCCTCCCTCCCTCCCTCCCTCCCCCCCCCCTCTCTCTCTCTCTCTCCAATTCACATCAGAAGGTGGCTGTTGTGGGGAGAAAAGGTGTATTAGATATGTTTGCCACCTTGAGTTATTTATACAAATAATAAAGGTGGGATATAAATAAATAAGAATGACTAAACATTGCCTAAGCAGTAGTTGGGCTGAGATGAAGGCACCACCTCAAAAATAGCAGATATCTGACAACTTTCAACTGAAGGATTGACCATAGGAAACAATACAGGGAGACAATTTCATCTCTCTCTTGGTCCTTTTGCTCAATGTTCTCATCATTTTTCATGGGGAAGGAAGGGGGAGAATAGTGATTTTTCTTGCTCAAGTTATAAAATTATACCGTCTAGCTCAACTTTAAAGTAGCTTCGTACTATAGCTTCTCTTTTCTTATATGTCACATTCATTTATATGTTCAAAGGTTGAACAGTGTCTGATTTTTTGCTCTGTTCCATTGCTAATTGAGTTTTCCTTTAATTGTACAAGGAGGCTCCTGATTTAATGGCAGCTTGTTGTGGGTCACCAGGCTCCTAATACTCTGCTATATAATACAAACCATCTTTACTATTAGAATATTATTTCACTGTCCATTAAAATTTTATTTTCAGTTACTAATTGGTGTTCCCTTGAGTAAAAGCAGTGGGGGAAAAATTTCAATGGCACCAGCAGTCTTGTTTCTCTTTCTCTCTCTCTCTCAATTAGTCTCAACTATGGACAATTATATAGTCCAGTATGACATCATACAAGAAAAGGATATTGCCTAAGGCCTAAGCCTTCATTTGCATTAGTCTATCTACATTTAGATCCTTAGACTAGAGCTCTGTCTATCAGGACTTTTAAACCTGCAATTCTACTTTTCCATATATTTTTTCCAGATAGCTGTACCTCAAGGCAAACGGCATGAAACTGAAATATTCCATAAGGAAATTCTATGAAGGAGATAAAATGGTTTACTATTCCAATGGCATTTTAAAAAAACCTATTGGTATACTTAGGATTTCCAAATAGCTAGTTAGAACTTGTCTTTCTTCTGGGCAACATTTAAATTTGCCTGCTGTATCTTACTCATAAGCTTATATAGCAACAGCACTTAGAATTAGATATTGCTTTATAGTGCTTTATAGTGCTCTCTAAGTGGTTTACAAAGTCAGCATACTGCCCCCAACAATATGGGTCCCCATTTTACTGGCCTTGGAAGGATGGAAGGCTGAGTCAACCTTGAGCTGGTGAGAATAGAACTGCTGGCAGTCGGCAGAATTAGCCTGCAATACTGCATTCTACCCCTTCATGGATTACTGCCTTGTCGTGGCGAAGGGGCTTGCGTAATTCAATGAAGCTATGAGCTATGCCGTGCAGGGCCACCCAAGACGGACAGGTCATAGCTGAGAGTTCTGACAAAACGTGATCCACTGGAGAAGGAAATGGCAACCCACTCCAGTATCTTTGCCATGAAAACCCCATGGACAGTACCAAAAGGCAAAACGATATGACGCTGGAAGATGAGCCCCTCAGGTCGGAAGGCGTCCAATATGCTACTGGGGAAGAGCAGAGGGCTAGTACTAGTAGCGCCAGAAAGAATGAAGCGACTGGGCCAAAGCCGAAAGGACGCTCAGCTGTGGATATGTCTGGTGGTGAAAGGAAAGTCCGATGCTGTAAAGATTTTTTCTCCATAGGAACCTGGAATGTAAGATCCATGAATCAAGGAAAGCTGGACGTGGTCAAACAAGAGATGACAAGACTGAACATCGACATCTTAGGTATCAGCGAACTAAAATGGACAGGAATGGGTGAATTTAATTCAGATGACCATCAGGTATACTACTGTGGGCAAGAATCCCTCAGAAGAAATGGAGTAGCCTTCATAGTCAATAAAAGAGTAGGAAAATCAATACTGGGATACAATCCTCAAAATGACAGAATGATCTCAGTTCGAATCCAAGGCAAACCATTCAATATCACAGTAGTCCAAGTCTATGCCCCAACCACCAGTGCTGAAGAGGATGAAATTGACCGGTTCTATGAAGCCCTACAGCACCTTATAGAAGTAACACCAAAAAATGATGTCCTTATCATCATGGGGGATTGGAATGCTAAAGTAGGAAGCCAAAAGATAACTGGAATAACAGGCAAGTTTGGCCTTGGAGTACAAAATGAAGCAGGGCACAGGCTGATAGAATTTTGTCAAGAGAATACGATGGTCATAGCAAACACTCTTTTCCAACAACCCAAGAGATGGCTTTACACATGGACATCACCAGACGGTCAACACAGAAATCAGATTGACTATATGCTCTGCAGCCAAAGATGGAGAAGCTCTATACAGTCGGTAAAAACAAGACCAGGAGCTGACTGTGGCTCAGACCATGAGCTTCTCCTTGCAAAGTTTAGGCTTAAACTGAAGAAAGTAGGGAAAAGCACTAGGCCACTCAGGTATGAATTAAATCATATCCCTGTTGAATATACAGTAGAGGTGACAAATAGATTTAAGGAATTAGATCTGATAGACAGAGTGCCTGAAGAACTATGGACAGAGGTTCGCGACATTGTACAAGAGGTAGCAACCAAAACCATCCCAAAGAAAAAGAAATGCAAGAAAGTAAAATGGCTGTCTGAGGAAGCTTTGCAAATAGCTGAGGAAAGGAGGGAAGCGAAAGGCAAGGGAGAAAAACATAGATATGCCCAATTGAATGCAGAATTCCAGAGAATAGCTAGAAGAGATAAGAATGCCTTCTTAAATGAACAGTGCAAAGAAATAGAAGAAAACAATAGAATAGGGAGGACCAGAGATCTTTTCAAGAAAATTGGAGAGATGAAGGGAACGTTTCATGCAAAAATGGGCATGATAAAGGACCAAAATGGCAGGGACCTAACAGAGGCAGAAGAGATTAAGAAGAGGTGGCAAAATTACACAGAAGAACTATACAAGAATGAGCTTAACGTCCCAGATAATCACAATGAGGTGGTCACTGACCTCGAGCCAGACATCCTAGAATGTGAGGTGAAGTGGGCCTTAGAAAAGCTGAGCAACAACAAAGCTAGTGGAGGTGACAGTATTCCAGCTGAGCTATTCAAAATCTTAAAAGACAGTGCAGTAAAAGTGCTACACTCAATTTGCCAGCAAATTTGGAAAACTCAACAGTGGCCACAGGATTGGAAAAGATCAGTTTACATTCCAATTCCAAAGAAAGGCAGTGCCAAAGAATGTTCAAACTATCGCACCATTGCACTCATTTCTCATGCTAGTAAAGTCATGCTTAAAATCCTACAAGCTAGACTTCAGCAGTATGTGGATCGAGAACTACCAGAAGTACAGGCAGGATTTCGAAGAGGCAGAGGAACTAGAGATCAAATTGCCAACATACGCTGGATCATGGAGAAAGCTAGGGAGTTCCAGAAAAACATCTACTTCTGCTTCATTGACTATGCTAAAGCCTTTGATTGTGTGGATCATAACAAACTGTGGCAAGTTCTTAAAGAGATGGGAGTACCAGACCATCTTATTTGTCTCTTGAGAAACCTATATGCGGGTCAAGAAGCAACAGTGAGAACTGGACACGGAACCACTGATTGGTTCAAAATTGGGAAAGGAGTCCGGCAAGGCTGTATACTGTCGCCCTGCCTATTTAACTTATATGCAGAGCACATCATGAGAAAGGCAGGGCTAGATGAATCAAAAGTTGGAATTAAGATTGCCGGAAGAAATATCAACAACCTAAGATACGCAGATGATACCACTCTAATGGCAGAAAGTGAAGAAGAACTAAAGAGCCTCTTGTTGCGGGTGAAGAAGGAGAGTGCAAAACTTGGGTTGAAACTTAACATTAAGAAAACCAAGATCATGGCATCTGGCCCTCTCAATTCCTGGCAAATAGATGGGGAAGAAATGGAGGTAGTGACAGATTTTGTTTTCCTGGGCTCCAAGATCACTGCAGATGGGGACTGTAGCCAAGAAATTAAAAGACGCTTGCTCCTGGGGAGGAAAGCCATGGCAAATCTAGACAGCACACTAAAAAGCAGAGACATCACCCTGTCAACAAAAGTGCGTATAGTCAAGGCTATGGTCTCCCCAGTTGCAATGTATGGCAGTGAAAGTTGGACCATAAGGAAGGCTGAGCGCCAAAGAATTGAGGCCTTTGAACTATGGTGCTGGAGAAGACTCCTGCGAGTCCCTTGGACCGCAAGGCGATCAAACCGGTCAGTCCTAGAGGAGATCAATCCTGACTGCTCTTTAGAAGGCCAGATCCTGAAGCTAAAACTCAAATACTTTGGCCACCTAATGAGAAGGAAGGACTCACTGGAGAAGAGCCTAATGCTGGGAAAGATCGAGGGCAATAGAAGAAGGGGACGACAGAGAATGAGGTGGCTGGATGGAGTCACTGAAGCAGTAGGCGTGAGCTTAAATGGACTCCAGAAGATGGTAGAAGACAGGAAGGCCTGGAGGAATGTTGTCCATAGGGTCGCGATGGGTCGGACACGACTTCGCAGCTAACAACAACAACTGCATTCTAACCACTGCACCACCATGGCTCATATATCTAGAGCAGACATGTCAAACACAAGGCCCGGGGGCCGGATCCGGCCTGCAAAGTGGTTTCATGTGGCCCACGAAGCCATCCTGGAAACAGTGAGGGAACGGCCCCCACTGCCTTGGCCCTGGCCCAGAGACCCTCCTTCTGCCAGAGACCCTTAGATCTGTCCCACTCCAGCCCAGGCCCCCATAGGCACCCTTGATGCGAACGATGTAGAGCTGGCCATGCCCACCCTGTAGGCCATATGCACTCTAGCCACGCCCACCTAGTAGGCCACGCCCACCCTGGCCATACTCACCCGGCCCCTTGAGGGCAACCGCAGTGCTGATGCGGCCCTCAATGAAATTGAGTTTGACACCCCTGATCTAGAGCAATAAATACATTTATTGCAAAACAGCAAAATCATTTATTGCACATGAATATTTAGATGGACATATATTGGAGCACAAAAAGATGGGATTCTTTGGGTATACCATTTTTTTTAAGGTGAAGCTTTTGGACTTTTGTTTTCTAAAACAATGACTACATAAACACAGAAGAGTGAAAGAAGGCAAGGAAGCAGATAAAGTGGACTCTGGGAAGACCAGTGCATTAGTAGGCACAGTCCCAATTTTGAGAATAAAGACATTTACAATATTGGTCCAAATCTCTCTCTCTTTTTTTTAAAAAAAGTGTTACCAATTTAGTAACTTTTTGGCATTTCCATAACAGTAGTATATACAGAAGCTGAGTATTTTCAATGTACTATATAAATGTATTAAATAGAGAAATGGCATTCTCCATCTTCTATGGTCTAGTTCCGGGATCCTGGCAAATAACCACACTTGTTTCAGGATAGTACTAATTTTTTGAAGTCAAACAGTTCAAATTTGTTTATTTGTTTGTTTATTTGCTCATTTGCTGCCCATCTCCCATAGAGGCGACGCTGACTCCAATAGTATATTGTAGATAAAGGAGGGTACAACATCTAGAATAATAAGTATTGAATTAGTCAGATGGAATAACATACATTGTTGAAGCTTTAGAGAATCAAATATGTGTAAACAAAACCCTCCAAACCATTTTTTTCCAGGGGGACTCTTTTTACAGAGTCCTAGTCACCTCCTGATTGGATTGCCGTAATGCACTCTTGTGAGGGACTGCTCCTGAAGAATATCCAGAAATTTTGGGTTATTTGCTTATTTACAACATTTATACAGCCACCCATCTTTCTTAGCCAACTCTGGGCGGATCCCAATCAGGTTGGAGCAAAATGCAGTGATGTGGGCAGTTAAAATAGCACATTACCCATCTGCTCCAGTTTGCCTCTGTGTCCAATTTAATGTGCTGCTTTTGACCTTTAAAGTCCTTCATGGCATGGAACAGGGCTATATCCCCTATTACATCTGCCTCTCCCTTCACAGCTGGCAGAAGAGTTATACAAAGAAGTGGGCCTTCTTTGCTGGGGGGGCCTGGCACATTCTGGCACATTCTCCCCTACCCTGAAGTGAGATTAAAGCCATGCCTACTTATTTTCTAGAAGTTCTTCAAGACCTATGACATCAGTCCTGGGTATCCCAGATCAGTGAGACCTTGAAATGGCTCCATTACCAATGTCTAATCTCTTGTGTACCTTATGGTTTTTTAAAAAAATGTTTAATACTGATTTTTTAAAAAAAAAATAATAATAAAAATTATTGGGTTTTTTTGTATCCTGTTTTAAGCTGCCCGAGTCACTTTTTGTGAGATGGGTGGCCGTATAAATTTGATGAATAAATAAACTTTGGGAAAACAATGGGGAACCCTTAAATCTTGCATTGATCAAGTTGATGAAGTGAACAATACAAGTAGAATGTTGTTACAATACCGAATGTACCTAAAGAGGACAAAAGGAAGTATATTTTTTAAATCTGTGAGCAAGGACTAGGTGCTAAATCGTAACTGAATTTATCTAACATCTTAGGCACCCAAGCGGAATAGTAAAACAGTGGGGCTTTGTTTTGGCTTTCACAATAATTAAAATAGTTTGTAACAGGTGTGGTTTATTAAATTATTTGTATAAGGAAATGATGCATAAATTTGTACAACCCCTCTTCCTACTCGCTTCAGGTCAGCTATTAGTTGAGATGCCCACAAATGCATGTCAATTCTTTCACTGAGGTATATAGAACAACGGGAAGTTCAAAAAGGGAACCAAGTACTGCAGTCTTTTACATCATCTGTCTGAAATCCAATTTAGCTAAAATATTATATCCAGGAGCAATGCTGCTAACTTAAAATGAGTAGTTATCTACATTTAAGTTTGGTCTGTTATAAATGTGTAATTATGTAAAGCTGAATTGCTTCTTGGAATTGACACATTTGTAAATATATATATATATATATTTATATATGTGTGTGTGTGTGTGTGTGTGTGTTTTATCTGGTTTTGACCTCAGGTTTTATGCTGCGTTTAATCTTCCTGAGAATGTTAGCAATCTTTTATCTTTAGAGTAAGTCTCTGGATCTCAGGTTTGTAGGTAGGTATGAAAAAAGATATGGATACTGCCTATCTTAAGTTTAAAAAGTCAATTAAAAAAGGCAGTTAAGAATTGTGGCTGCTATTCTATACACACTTCAGGGCAAGCCTTATAAAACTTAATGGGCTTTGTGTTTTAGCCTATGTCCCTAAGATTGTATTGTACAAGGCTTGGATACCATGCACCCCTCCACTTGACTAGCAAAATCAAAATACGTGGAGGTGTAACACCAATAATTAGAAAGTGCTAATTATGTGGATTTCAGTATATAACTTCTTGCATGGCCTGAGGAATTTTTCTTTGTTTCTTTCTTTAATGGTAATACGAAGTTCACACAATAGCCAGTAGTTTCCCATAATTC
>NC_138203.1:84027764-84220264 GCF_964194415.1 Vipera berus
TTCTTCAAAAGTGCAAAGAAAAGATTATCTTTCTTATGCTTCTAAATGTTTAGAGTGGGGATCCTATTTCACTTCTGTGAGACACAATTACCTTTCTCTATATGTAGACATATCACTCATCTCCCACTATACTATAGTCTATCCTTTCTTCATAAAATGAATTACGGAGATCACCATTTCACAGTATATAATTATTATGAAATCTAATGGAAGATGTATCAATCAATGTAAAAAGGAAAAAAAAGCCTTTTATCTGGTGGAGAATGACTATCTTCACCAAATATTATAAAATTGATAATGGGGCTGCTTTAATCGGGGAAAGATATTTAGGGTGCCACCAATTAGAACATATTATTGGAAGTTCATTAAGTATGGTAGTAAGACCGTACTTGGAATACTGCATCCAGTGTGGTCACCATATTATTAAAAAAATATTATTAAAAAAGATGTAGAAACTCTGAAGAAAGTGCAGAAGAGAGCAACAAAGATGATTAGGGGGATGGAGACTAAAACATACGAAGAAAGTTCTCAGGAATTGGCTTGGTCTAGTCTAGTGAAAAGAAGGACTGGGGCAACACGAGAGGAGTGTTCCAATATTTGATGGGCTCCCATCAAACACTAGAATACTGGGAGTCAAGCTATTTTCCAAGGCACCTGAAGTTAGGACAAGAAGCAATGGATGGAAAATAATCCAGGAGAGAACCAACCTAGAAATTCCCTAATAATGAGAACAATTAACCAGTGGAACGGCTTGCCTTCACAAGTTGTGGGTGCTCCATCACTGTAAGTTTCTAAGAAGAACTGGGCAGTCACTTGTCTGGAATGGTATATGGTCTCCTGCTTGAGCAGGGGGTTGGACTAGAAGACCTCCAAGGACCCTTCCTGCTCTGTTATTCTGTTAAGTTCAGATTTACTCTTTAGGGTCGATGGCTGATTTCATAAGAGCTACTCCAGCATTTCTCAAATCGTACGTGGTGTAACCATGTTGAATTGGAGAAGTTTCCTTGAAGGCAACTAGATCTTAAGCCATCCAAAACTTTATACATATCTTGAATCAGATATCATCCATGTATCTTGAAGGTAAAGGTGGAAATAATGTTGCCTTTCCAAATCTGGTGTTATATATATTCTCACACTATCCCACTAGTGAAGAGTTTCACTTTTACATTTTGCAAAAACTGATATCTTTAGATCACATTCAAGGATACATAGCACAATCAGTTTATCTTTCAGTAAAAGGAGAATGGCATGTTGCTTCTGGGAAATCAGTTGGAATTCTAAATATGACTTCTACCAAATCACTGCCCTAATAATATCTTAAAGTACCAATTTCATGGAAATCATTCAGATAACATACTGTAGTTGTTTCTCAAGCCAACACTACAATCTAGCTGCCTCAAATGCTCACCTACTGAATGCCTTCCTCGCCTATTAAAAAAATAAACAGCTACTGTATTGCCTAGAAGACATACAAGCTGATTTTCAGCCAGAGGGAAAAATTAGAACTTGCCACCACCTTTTGAAGACATTGTGTATCACAAACTTCATTCAAATTAAATGTAACTCATCGGCTGGAGAATGACAACAATCATAGCAATTATAATACTGTCCAGTCCTTCCATTTTATAATAAACAGTTCAGCTGCAGGGATTATGTTCTATGTTGGTAATTCTGAAGGTAAAAGCCCAACATTTCTAGTCAAACTATTTTAATCTAATCTTACCTCCAGCATGATATCTATAGCACATCTGTAGGACATCAAATTAGGAATAAAGTCAAAGGTTTTGGAATATGTGTTTTCAGTTTCATATTCTGAAGTGATGCTCAGGAAATGGATAACAGAGAAGACCATATTACTGTAATTTTCTTAAAGTTAAATTGTTCAGTTCTGAGTCAAATTGAGATTGCATGGGTGTTCTAAATAAACTGCTCTGAGAGGGAAAAAAGATCATACTGTAATAAATAATCCTTCACTTTTCAAGACTGAAAACTACTGTTTAGTAATTGTATTATAATATCACTCAGATATGTCCCTGAGGTAAAAGATTCATCTCTACAGAAGAAAAATATCCATAGAAAATCATTGATTGACAAAGAGTAAAGGGTTGCTGAAAATTCACTGAACTTCAGTGAAAAAAATGGGAATAAGTCTTTCCTAAATTTTCCTTTCTCCACTTAAATGTGTGGTTAAAAAAACAACAGGAGATTGCCTTTTTCTTCCCAAATTCTACGGGTTCACCAAGGAGATCTGAAGGGGAACTGGGCCCTTGGATACATATATTGTGGAGTTCTTTGAGCTTTCTGAGTTTGTTTGTTTGTTTGCTTACAGATATTTCACTATCTGATGATGTTATCAAGTCAGGTAATCTGCAAGCAAACAACCAAGCTCAGAGAACGCCAAGGACTCCACAATTTAATCCTGAGCTACATATATTTTATTCTATTGGATACATAAACTGTTCTTCTATAATCCAAGAATCAGTTGTGTTCCATTTAGTCTATTCAAGCCAATATGAGTACAATTTATGCAGATTTGGGGGGAATAGGGGCAGGTGGCACACACATCTGTGAAGCATTCAGGTAAACACCTTGAGATTGCTCTAGTCTAGGACTTTTCAACTTTTTCACCCATTGTACCACTTTTAGGATATGGCAACATCCGAGTACCACCAGTCGCCTAGCAAGGTGTCAAAAACTTGATGACCAAAGAAAAAGAAAAAAGTGATGAAGTACAGGTAGTCCTCGACTTACAACAGTTCGCTTAGTGTCTGTTTGAAGTTACAATGGCACTTAAAAAAGTGCCCCCCCAAGCCACAGCCGAGCAAGACACCCGTTGTGAGCATTTCTGTCGAGGGTTGGCAGCAGGGGTGGGTGGGGGTGTTTGGTTTTTATTTCCCCCCCTTCTGCTGGGTGGTTGCAGCAGGCTTTGGTCACTTCACATGACCCTGGGACACTGTGACCGTCATAAATATGAATCAGTTGCCAAGCATCTGAATGTAAATCACAAGACCCTGGAGAGGCTGCAGCATTCCAGCTGATCGGCGCTTCTTCTGGGCTCAGAAGTGGCAAGATCAGCGCTGAGCTCCAGCTGGAGCCTGGCACTGATCCTGGTGCTTCTGCTGAGCCCTGACAGCCCTGCAGCTCCAGCCGTCTCTCGCTCAGGCTTGTGTGGTGCTGCCACCGGTTCAGCTCATTCCTCTCCCCCGCTACCGCTTTTCTAGGATGATCGCGTACCACCTGCCAGGTGCCAATGTACCACAAGTGGTACCCGTACCACTGGTTGAAAAGCCCTGCTCTAGTCATTGTAGAAAACAAGACAGTGGTCCAAATTAAAGAGAAAAAAAGCTTTGGTTACCCAACATTTATTTATCCATCTGTCAAAATTCTACTACTCTTCTGTTCTCTGTCTCCCTCCCTGTTTGGCTTTCACCTTTGTGCAATAGATTTTAGGTGCTTTTACTCCCAATCTTTCCACTGACGAGCTGTACTCTCTGTATAGTAAATCTACTGAAATGTTTAGCCAATCTTAAACTTGTTTAACTTACCACAAGCACAGAGTTCAGGACAGGCGGGATCTCTCCAATATATTTTGCTGTTTCAAGGGCTTTTCGATGTTGTCGGCATGAGCAGCAGCATGCACAGAGACCACTGCTGCCTCAGTGAACGAAGCAAAGCGGTTTCCCCTGTTGAAGGAAAAATCTTCATCAGGGTCCAGTCCAAGTTGGGAATAAACAACATGGCGACTGCTTTAGAAAGAAGGTTGTAGTTTATTGAAGAGGAGAGCCAGACAGAAAGATGGCTCTGGAAAAAAAAAAGTGTGACCACCCTGTAGCAGTGAGCGGGTTTTTGTACCTTCTGGGGCTCTTAACATTGTTTCCTGTTCCTGTTTGAGACTTTGTATTTCCTGTGTCGTGTACTTTGACCTGAGTCTGAGTGTGCCTTTCTGGTATTCTGATGGTGATGGGTTAATCTTATTATGTTTCCTATCCTTAGAATTTGGGTGGGTTATGTAGATGTTAAGGCTCTTTGTCTTCCTAATTTTGTCAGTTTCTAGCTGGAAGTCTCCAACCTTCCTGAGTGGACTATTACATCAGCATTTTTAAAAGCTGGTTTCTGCTAAGTTGTCTGGTGTGTGTGTGTGTAGACGTTTCTGCCTTTTAAAAGATCTTCTCCATTATTCCTTTGGGGAAATACTGTATATTCTGCCTATTTAATATTCCCCAAATCTTTCTTTCTCTGGATTCTTCCCACACCCCATTTGTCTGGAGACAACCCAGAAAGGCCTTCAAAGTGGCTGTACCAGAAAATCTGGAGGACATCACTTAAGACTGCTGGAAGGATTGCTTTTCTCATCCCAATGTGCTTCACAAAGCACCCTCTCAAACATTTTGCAAAACCTTACCCTCATTATTTATTATATTTGCAAAATTTATTTTACATCTTACCTCAACGTAACTCTTATATCGGGACAATGTCCCTTAATACCAGAGTGCTAATTCATGGACTGCAGGCAGGCCATAGGCTTCTAGCTCTCAGTCTCAGCACTTTACTGCCATCTTTAGAATATGCTACCTGAGGCAAAAACCTTATACAGGTAGTCCTTTGACTTACGACTGTAATAGAGCCTGTCCATTACAGTTGTAAGTTATGATGGTCGCAAAGCAGGTCACTCATGTGACTGACCTGATTTTACCACCTCTTTTGCTGCACTCGTAAAGCAAACCCATTGTTTGTTATGGGCTGGTTTTGCTGAAAATCAGAAATAAATGCTGTTTTGGGGCAAAACTGTCTTAAGATACAGTCATGTGACCACAGGGTGCTGCAAACAGCTGTAAATGTGGGCCAGTTGTCCAATACCCAACATACAGTCACGTGATCACAGGAGGAGCCTGGCCATTGGAATGAAATCATAAGCACTCCTGGCAAGTCCTTCCTAACTTCGAACAATCGCTAAGCAACCAGTCGTAAGTTAAGGTCTACCTGTGTTGCCTTATGGTTGGACCACCTATTGTAAAAATTATTCTGCAAAGCTGACTAGTAAAAAAAAGCTGAATTTTTTTTTACTAGCCAAGCTAGTCTCTTCCTGCCATCAATGTCCCACTGATTCCTAAGTTGACAGGCTCAGGAGATGGTGAATTTGTGGCTTCCCTTTTCAGTACAAATTGCTAAGAATGTAATTAACTCTTTGCTCTCCTTGTGTAATTAGCCAGTCCATCAATAGATTTATTGCATGCAGCTTGGGGAGCAGGAGGCACAATTGTCAGTCTCATGATCAACCACCCTGGTATAGTTTCCTGGTGTGAAGCCTGGGATTATAAACCTAGGTGCTAAAGAATCCATAGTTAATGATGCCTCATGACAAAGTGGGTCTCCTGACACTCTGTCATGGAGGTCAAGATGAGATATACCTTGTATGTTGTTCCTCCTGTTTCATAAAGCTTTGTATGTTACAGGAATCCTGGTATCCAACTGGCCAACCTGAACTGAGGATGGAGGGTTTTTAATATTGTTTTAATTTTATTGGTTTTAGTAATTAATTATGGGGCTTTGTAATTTAATTCTTTTTAATATTTGTATTGCTGTTTTTTATAGCTGTTTTATTGCTGTGTGTTAGGCATATGGTGTTAGCCTACAATGTTGGGTTGAAAATATATTAACCATAATGCTATGGCTTTAAGTTGTTAATTGGCCAATGGGTGTGTAAGTGTTCTCATGGCCATAAGAGGAAGCTAGGAAAGTAGCTTCTCTCTCTCTCTCTGAATTCACTGATCTCTACTATTACTGTTTTTGCTCTGCTGTTGGTTTACTACTGTTGTAAACCTGAACTGTGTATTGACCTCTGGACCGGTAAGAAGACTTTGTAGTTTGGATTGCTACTTGGACTGTTGCTAAGAGGATGCAAAGAAGTTAGACAACTTTAAACAAAACAATGAGAAAGCTCTTTGCATTATTGGACTAACACTGAATGACCAGCAGCTTGTCCATATTCGTGGTGAGGAGTCTGCTGCTAGGTGTTGGGGCATTTTGCGAAGGCTTTATGTTCGAGACAGTGTGGGTGCACATATACACCTTACACGTAAGCTGTTTAGGGCTCGTCTGCAGAAGAATGGAGATATGCTGACCCATTTAAATTACATGAAGGCAACTTTTCAAGAGCTTCATGAAAAGGAGCTGATTTTTTCAGAGTTGCATCAGGTCTACATTATTCTGTCATCTTTGGATGAGAGTTATGATGGGTATGTTTCTTCTTTGGAAGTCCTGACCAGAGAGGAACTGACATTGACTAACATTACTGGGAGACTGCTGGAAGAGTCCAGAAGAAGGCGTGACAGAGACCAGCTGAGAGAGACACAGCCACGAGAGGAGCAGCAATTCACCACTGCTTACAACGTCAAGAAATGTTATTCTTGTGGGGCTAGAGGGCATATAGCCAAATTCTGTAGAAAGGGTAGAAAACAGAATGTAAATAGCAGTGGGAAGGCTAAGAAGGGCATTGGTTTGGCTATTTCTGGTAAACCAACATCCAGAAATAATGAATTGTGGGTTGTTGATAGTGGGGCTTCACAATGCATTACTAAAGTGAAAAAGAGGTTTATTAATATGAAAAACAGCAACCAATATGTTTCACTAGCAATGGTTGGAGGATGAAGGCCTCTGGTGAAGGTAATTCCTATTGTCCATGCATTGATGAACAGTTACCTATGTTATATATACCTAAACTAAGATTCAACTTGTTATCTGTAAGGGAATTGGTTAAGGTTGGGTTTGTGGTAACATTCAGAGGGGAGCAATGCACTATTGAGAGGAATGGAACCTGTGTAACTGCAAATTTGAAAAATGGTTTATTCGTTCTCACAAGTAACCAGGTTAGTACAGTTAAAGCTAACTCAATATGTGAGAACAAGAAGCCACATGATGAATGTATACATTTATTGCATAGGCGGTTAGGGCATGTAAACTTTAACTCACTACGTAAAACAGTTGAATTAGTAGAGGGAGTTAAACTGAAGCCATGTAGTAAGTATTTGAATTGCAATGCCTGTAATCAGGAAAAGAGTAAGGCAACTCCTGCAAACAGGATAAACAGCTTCAAAACAACTGTACCTTTGGAAGTTGTGTTTGCTGATTTAATTGGACCCATGAAACCAAGTTTAGGAGGGTCATGCTATATTTTAAGTATATTGGACCACTACTCTAGATATGGTTTTTGTTATCTGCTTAAGTCAAAGGCAGATACTTTCCAACAATTTGCAAACTGGCTGAAGTTCGTGGAGAGAAAAACAAAGAGAAAGGTACAGTGCATAATTACTGATAATGGTACTGAATTTACAAACAAGCGCTTTGTTGATATGCTACAATCAGCTGGCATTGAGCATAAACATTCAGCCCCTTATAGGCCTCAACATAATGCTTTTGTTGAGAGACGTGGGCAAACGTTACAAGCCATGATGAGAACTATGTTAAGAGATTCTGGCTTAACAGATAGACTGTGGGGGGAGGCAGCAAAATGTGCAAACCATGTTCTGAATATAGTTGTTAATACTTCTACTGGTAAAATACCATATACTATATGGCATGGTAGAAGACCAAACCTTGATTACCTGCACACATTTGGCACCCCAGCTTGGGTCCACATTCCTGCACAACTCAGGAGTAAAGGCCAACATAGGGCTAGGCAATTATACTTCGTAGGTTACGAAGCTAACCATAGATCCTATCGTTTCTGGGAACGAGGCACAACTAATGTATATAACAGTGCTAGTGCAAAATTCCTTGAGCACGTTGGTTGGGATAGGTTAGAGCAAGAAGCTGTTAATACTGATCCTCTAGTGTTTGAGGACTCCTCTGATAACGTAACTAGTAATGATAATACATCTCCTGTAAATATAAAAGATGAAGAGGAGATAGGGGAGATAATAGAGGAATCAGAGGAAGGAAAGGAGTCAGAAATTCAAAGCCCTGTAATTCCTTGGCGTTCAATGCGTATCAGACATCCACCTGATCGCTATGAAGCTAGTATAATATGTCAAGTTAGTGTAGTACCTTCTAACTATGATGAGATCAGGATGTATCCTGAAAAGGAACAGGCATCATGGAAAGCTGCAATGAACAGGGAGTTGAAGTCTTAGACAGAAACACATAAGCTTGTCTACAATGGAGGCTGAATTTTCATGTTTATCAGTGTTATGTACAGAACTGCTAGTGTACAAACAATTATTGTTAGATATGGGTTTAAATGTAAATGATCCATTTATTGTGTATGAGGACAATCAAGCTGCGATAAAGATGGCTAATAATGCTGCAGTAAGAACAAGATCTAAACATACTGATCTTCGTTATTTGAATGTCAGACAATGTATCAAAGATAAATTAATACAGCTAGAGTACAGTATTGTTCATCTGATGTAAATATTGCAGACCATTTTACGAAGGTACAAAGTGCTGTGAAACACAATGCTAATTGTGAAAGAATGTGCATAAGATTGTAAGAGTTATATATTATTCTACCCAAAGGGGAGAATGTTAGGCATATGGTGTTAGCCTACAATGTTGGGTTGAAAATATATTAACCATAATGCTATGGCTTTAAGTTGTTAATTGGCCAATGGGTGTGTAAGTGTTCTCATGGCCATAAGAGGAAGCTAGGAAAGTAGCTTCTCTCTCTCTCTGAATTCACTGATCTCTACTATTACTGTTTTTGCTCTGCTGTTGGTTTACTACTGTTGTAAACCTGAACTGTGTATTGACCTCTGGACCGGTAAGAAGACTTTGTAGTTTGGATTGCTACTTGGACTGTTTATTTTTGACTGTGCATTTATGTTTTTACACCACCTCAAAGTAAAATACTTTTTGCTTTTAGAACTCAGTGTATTTCTGTGTGTGACTTTTACTGCTCTCAGTGCCCTTCCTTGTCTGTGCAACTCTTTGGTAGCACAAGGAGACCTCTGCACAACAAATTCCATAACACTGTGAGCCGCCCTGAGTCCTTTGGGAGATAGGGTGGCATATAAGTCCCATAAATAAATAAATAAATAAATAAATAAATAAATAAATAAATAAATAAATAAATAAATAAATAAATAAATAAATAAATAAATCTGTTGTCCATTTTATCTCTGGGACCTCTCTTGGTGGATGGCTAATGCTCTCCTTCCACAACCCTATCCCACTAATTAAGAAAGCTCAATTGTATCAACGTTCTTGTCCACATTCTAATGAGTTATAGACAGCCTTCTCTAGGATCCCGTTGGTATCTTTTGCACAGATAAATGGTGGGAAATGGAGATTAGGCACACAAGGCTGCATTTTTTTATTCTTCACTTCAAACCAAAGAATAGGTAAGTGGTCACCTATTCCTTGTGAAGTTGGATACTTCTGCAGATCAGAAGGTGCCTGATATCTATTGGTATCCAATATCTGCTAAACCTGGGCTGTCCAAACTTGGCAACTTTAAGATTTGTGGGCTTCAACTCCCAGAATTCCTCAGCCAATCAAAGCCCAGGTTTATAAGATATTGCAATTTAGATAATTCCACAAGCTTCATAGGCCCAGATGAGGACGTGACATCTACAAATGCTTTGCCTCAGCAATACTGGTGGCTGTTTCAAACTATTTCCCTATTCCCTGGACACATTACTTTTTCTTTTTAGGCTTGCTATTAATTTTAATGAAAATGATTGGAAATGGTTTTCACTGAATGTTTTGGACAATTTCCAACCTAGGCTAATACTTAATTGGAATGTGCTTCTGGCACTTAACATATATTAGCCTCCTACTCAAGAGTTGTTTAGCTTTGCATAGGATGAAGGGAAATTGTAAATAACTGCATGCCTTTGGGCAATGAGGCCACATGCAGCCATGTGAAAGTTAATGAAAATGACCTTTCGTGTAAAAAATGTGAGCACTAAATGCAAAAAGAAGGCTTGTCATTCTCAATAAATAAATAATAACAAGTATATTTGATCTTCCATTCAACCTCTGCTTTACTGTTTTAACTTTTTTACTGAAAGATAAGGTGCTGTTTCACAAGCAGTGTGCATAGTTTTCTGTTCTCTTTCAGTATATTGTTTCTACAAACTTCTTACAGACAACATTTATGCTATTAAGTTACTTTCTTAAAGGGCTAAGTACTCTCTGGGTAAAGCCAATGAGAATTATTTCAGGATCTGTTCCACTTCTTTGTTCTTTTCTTTCTCCTCCCCCTCCCCCCATCCCCAAGGCATTAGCCTTACAGTATTTTTAAAGATCTCTGTGTACTTCCCAGTTGTTCGGTTTCAGGGACATGCAAAGTCAGAACAAACAGTGGGAAAACTGTTTAGTTTCATTATGCAGACGGTTACCTATGGGTCTGAAGAACAAAGACTTGAACCAACAAACAGGCAAAGAAAATCCAGTGCTGTGGAAGCAGTTCTTTCATACTTCTACCAATATAGTAGAAAATATGAGCCTAATGTTCTGTGAAGAGAGGAATGCCTTCCACTTGTGGGAAGTCAGCCCCCAGCCCCCCACTCCCAGAGAAAGAAATATTTTGGGGAATATTAAAAAGGCAGAATATTATATTTCCCCAAAGGATCTTAAAGGTAGAAACCCCGCCCCCACAAAGTTTCTCTGTCCCAAACAGAAACCAGGTCTGCAGAAATGCAGATGTGATAATCTTGTCAGAAAGATTGGAGCCAGGAAGCTGGGATTAGAAATATAAATATCCCTAGAATCAACAATCCCTTACACCAAAAATTCCAACAGTCATCAGCCACAGCCTCAGGGAAGCAGGATATGATCTTTGGGACATAATAGGATTAACCCACCACCATCAGAATACAAGAAAGACACACTCAGACTCAGGTCAAAGTTCATGCCACAGGAACAACTCCAAACAAAAGCTCAAGAAGGTATAAAAACCCACCACCCTCTACTACATGTGGTCAGTTTTCCCAGAGCCATCTTTGTGTCTGGGTCTCCTCTTCAATAAACTAAAACCTTCTTTCTAAAGCAGTCTCCATTTTGTTTATTCCCGGCTTGGACTGGAACCTGATGAAGCTTTTTCTTTCAACACACTTTTGGGTTCATGACTTGCAGTTGATTCTTTCTCCTGAAACAGGGCCAACACATGTCTGGAGCCCTAATTGGAAAAAAGCATCAGGTGGATTTTTGCAGCTCTTCTCTCCCCCCCACCACCAAAAAAATCCACCAGCTGTTGTTTCCCCCCCCCCCCCACAAATGTAGAATTCCAGACGTGTTTGCTATGTTTCCAAAAGGTCACAACTGCAAGGAATGAGCTAAAACTCAGGTCAGTACATCACATCCTCTCCTGTTCTGTAAATGATGCTCTCTAACAACTCGAGCTATAATTGCGGTTTCCTGCCAAACATCTATATAATATTTTAATATTTATAAATGAATATGTTTAATTAATAATTTAGAATATTATATTTGTAATGTAAAAGAGGAACACTTGTTCCCAATGTCTTTCCTCAATTATAACAAAGTGACTTTGGAGGTTATTGTCTCTCGGCTCTATTTAATCCACAGAGCAGGGATCTCCAAACCAGTCCATGGCCTGTTAGGAACAAGGCCACACAGCTGGAGGTGAGTATTAGACAAGCAAAACCGCACATGCACAGGATCTAGGTTGCATATTCCTCCCCGCCCACTCCTGGCCCATGGAAAAAAGGTCTTCCATGAAAGGTCTAGTGCCAAAAATGTTGGGTGTGCTGTTGTAGAGGGTTCCGGAGGAAAGGAGATTGTTCATAGTCTGTGCCTCACCTTTCAGAAGAAAAACAGCATATTATAATCCATGAACTGGCAACACAATGTATTTCTCTGTCCCCAACAAAGCAGGGTTAGGTCACAGTGTTTTTCGGATTCAAAAGGAACGACCACAGTAGTATGAGTACTTCGGGCTTTATTCCGAAGCAGTGTAAGAAAATAATAACAAGAGACAGTAAGCAGAGAATATTCAAGAATGCAGCAAAGAAAGAAATAACCTTCTGCCACTCAGGGAACTCCAAAGAGATAACTGTATGTGGAGCCTTTCAAGGCCGGCAAATATGCAACACCATCCCAGTTAGGTGTACATCAAAATTACAGCCCTTGTAGGCTGTAGAGCAGAGGTTTTCAACCCTTTTCATCTCAAGACACCACATGCAGGACTTCCAGATCGCAAAACCAAAAATCCAGGTTGCTGGGACTTGGGAGGAGAAATGAAGGGAGCCCACTCGTCGTGATATGACGGAGGTGGCTTTGTGTCTGTTTGGACACCTGCAGACCTTTCACACTTTACCAATGTGCTGCAACACAGCGGTTGAAAACTAACGCTATAGAGGCTCCGAAACAACATTGCTCACACTTGTTTTCAATGGACTTATTTCACTGGATTTAATTAAGACAAGGAAGACGAATGTATCATGCCTTGTAATGCTTCCCCCACTTCTGCCAAGAATAAGACTTTTATGGTTCAAGGTTAAAAACTGAAGTTCAGGATGATTTGTTTATACCAGACAGTATCTGGTAGTTAATGAAGATCTGTTTCTCAATATGATTTTTCTGATTCAGTGTGATAAAGATTACCTTACTCTACAAAGGTGCTTCACTAAGGACAAGGTAAAACCCTTAGTGATTAATTCCGTATTACTTGTATGACCATACATGAATTAAAAGTTCTATATACCATGCAACTAAGGGAAAGAGTTACTATCCAATCCCTCCTTGCCATTCTTCTGGTAAAACCACAATCGGGAAACAACTCAGCCCCCTGCTTTTCCAGAGGGCTATACAAAGGCAATCAATGACATTTTGACATCATTTTAGATTCTGAGATTTTTTTTAGGGTGGCACTGAGAATAAGAGCCCTCTAGATCAGAGGTGTTAAACTCGCAACGTCACATGACGTGTCGCGACTTTTTTTGCCATTGCCGGCAATGGGGTGGGTGTAGTTTTGCTATGATGCATCCGGTCCGTGGGCCAGCAGTTTGACACCCCTGCTCTCGATGATAAGCCACACCCATTTCCATTCTTTAAAACTTCAAATCTATCCAAAAAGTAGGAGTTAACCACAAAATTTGAACATTTTGCTATTAAATTGCAGCATCGCCCTCTAGGCATGGGGGAGGGGAAAATGCATGCATCCAGCATTCAGGCTGGAATATACAATTTATACAAATAATTTATATCAACATTTTTTAAAAAAATCCTGCAACAGCCAGACATATAATGCCTGAAAATAAAGGCTACTACTATTAATCGTAATGCTCAGAAGCATAAAGCAAGGATGTTCTTGCATTCACATGCTACTTGTGAACTCCCCATAAGCATTTCCTGAAGTATGCTGAGAATATAATGGTAAATGACAAGTGGCTTTAGGCTGATCCAGTACAGTCTAATTTTATTCTTACCAATTACAATCCAAAAGGTAAAGCAGCAAAAACAACAATAGAATCCACTTTTGAAATTAATAAGAAAATGTCCTACCGTGTTATTTTTTGTGGTTTTTCAACTCTTCATATCACAATACATAGCATTTTACGAGAAACATTTGATAGTAACTACTTCTTTGTCATCAATGATAGTATCTAGGTGCCATATCTTTTCTTGGCCTCTTTTACACTTCCATTCTTGCAAGCATCATGGTCTTGTCCAATGATTGCTGTCTTCGTGTTATCTAATAATTCACAACTAGCTAAGCTTTAACTTTGTTATTAACACTTCAAGTAAGCAGTTTGATTTTATTTCATCAAATATTGATTTATTCTTCCAGCCCAAGATATTTTCAACTATTTTTTTTTCCAATATCATATTTCAGGATCAAACCTTTTTCTTTCTTCAACCCTTCTGATCATCCAGTTTTCACGATATATTATACATTTGGGAAAATCAAGAACTTGATAATCTATATCTTTGGTTGGTGTGATGTTTCTGCACTTAATATTCTTCTACATTTATCTAGAACTGTTTTAGATCTCAAGTACAAGACATCTCTTTACTTCATGGCTGCAATTACTATTCTCCTCTTTTCTTCCATCCTTCCCAGTTTTAGAGCCTCTTTCAGAGAGCTAAATCTCCATACAATGTATCCAAAGTAAGATTTGTGCCTGGTCATTTATGTCTCTAGGGAAAACTCTGGGATGATTTGTTCAATTTGTTTGCTTTCTTGGCTGTGAATGTAGCCTTGATATAACAGAATGCTCTATTTTCAAAGGCTCTTCTGGCCAATATTTGCCTATCTTTACATCAAAGCTCAGAGAAGTGAGAACCCGAAGTAGGGATAAAAGTGCCCAGTTTTGTTGAGAAATATTATTTACTGTCACACTTTAGTACAAAACAGGCTCAAGACAAATTGCTACACCACAATTTCATCTTTATTCCCATTTTTTTTCAATACTGCATTAGACATTCCACTTTTTAAAAATCTGTCCTGCCCTTTAAATTGCCTGATTCATGATTTTTACACTTATAGCCATTAAATGGGTACATGTTATTATGTGGCAAATGTTGCATTTGTAATCCTTTGTAAGATAATGTTTCTTGTATAAAGCTCCACTAATGGTAATGTTCCATTAAGCTGTAGTTTTTAGCTGAACGTTTAGTCAACAAACTTAAAATTGAAAATTAATGGTCTTGAACATCTCAGTACTATGCAAGCCACTATGGTGGCCAATAGAGGTTCAAAAGGAAATAGCATCTATAGTTTCCAGCACTTAGGACAAAGGTAGCAGCAGATCCTATTATCATTCCCACCTATCCTTTCCCATTTGGATAGGCTTGAGTCAATCTCTTGCCTACTTCCGAAATGATTGGTAACACTTGGGATTTTGAATGTCAGTGCCTGAAATTATCCGGGTCTAGTCCACCCTAACTATGTTTCGTGCTCCAGTTTCTTAAGCAGAGATCTTTCCAAGCCCTATTACCGATGACCTTTCCGCTGGAGAGTCTAGGAGTCATACCCAGTGGTGGGATTCAGCCGGTTTGCATCACTTCGGCAGAACCGGTAGCTAATTTCTTGTTGCCCAGGCCCAGAGTGGACTTCCGGAAGCGGCATCCCACACAGAGAGCCAGTTGTTCACACATTTGAATCCCACCACTGGTTGTACCTGCAACCTTGTCTTTGCAAAGCATGTACACTTTGAAACAGCTAAAGATAGAATGCATGCATGATCAAGGAAGACAAAACGATGGATTCACCTCTGTCTCTCTGTCTCTCTCAAGTGGCATATACTGTAGCAGTGAAAGGTGATTTGAGCGGTGTGTGCTTCTCATTCAGTGACTGAAGTAGTAAATGGCAACTTCACTATGCTGCCTTTTTAACCTCGGGTGAGGTATTTTTAAACTGATCTATCAGACGTACATCTGTTTTTAGAAGAAGAAAAAGGAAGAGAAGGAGAAGGAAGAGAAGAACTTGCTTTCCTGCTAGTTATTATGGTAAAGGCAGCGCTTGAAGAATTAATTTAGATAGATAACACTCAGATTCAAATCTACAGTATGCCAATTTGTGAAATTCAATAGATTCAGATGGATTTGAGCTTACCTCTCTCTGACTTTTTTTGTTGTTGTTAGTTGCGAAGTCGTGTCCGACCCATCGCGACCCTATGGACAACGTTCCTCCATGCCTTCCTGTCCTCTACCATCTTCTGGAGTCCATTTAAGCTCACGCCTACTGCTTCAGTGACTCCATCCAGCCACCACATTCTCTGTCGTCCCCTTCTTCTGCCTTCAACCCTTCCCAGCATTAGGGTCTTCTCCAGTGAGTCCTTCCTTCTCATTAGGTGGCCAAAGTATTTGAGTTTCAACTTCAGGATCTGGCCTTCTAAAGAGCAGTCAGGGTTGATCTCCTCTAGGACTGACCGGTTTGATCGCCTTGCAGTCCAAGGGACTCGCAGGAGTCTTCTCCAGCACCATAGTTCAAAGGCCTCAATTCTTTGGCGCTCAGCCTTTCTTATGGTCCAACTTTCACTGCCATACATTGCAACTGGGAAGACCATAGCCTTGACTATACGCACTTTTGTTGACAGGGTGATGTCTCTGCTTTTTAGTGTACTGTCTACATTTGCCATGGCTTTCCTCCCCAGAAGCAAGGGTCTTTTAATTTCTTGGCTACAGTCCCCATCTGCAGTGATCTTGGAGCCCAGCAAAATAAAATCTGTCACTACCTCCATTTCTTTCCCATCTATTTGCCAGGAATTGAGAGGGCGGATGCCATGATCTTGGTTTTCTTAGTGTTGAGTTTCAGCCCAAGTTTTGCACTCTGACTTTTTTTTAGTCTACCTTAAAAGCCTGTTGTCAGGATATAGTAGTACTAAAAAAACACGATACTAAAAAAAAACACGAAACTATAGGTCGCCACAATAACATTTATGGAGTCTTAGAAATTACTGTTCTATGTGGTATCTTGCTTTTGTTTGGTTTGGTTATTAGTAAATCCTAAACTGCCTTTGAATCCTTTGCAAAGGGTAGTGCTTAAAAACATATGAAGAAATAAATGAAACACTATTATAATGTTAATATTGTATAATATTGTGAACTGAAGTAATTACATTATTATTATGTATTTACATCTTGCTTTCCCCTGGGAACTCGAAACACATAGGACTCTCCCCTCATTTAAGCCCCAGAATAGTTTTGTGAAGGAGCAACTAGTTCAAAAAGATGGATCCCTATTTCCCAACTTACTTTCTTTGGCTTATTGCAAAAGAAATATACATTTTTATATAATATTTTATTAGTTTTCCAACATTTACAATAATATCTTTAAGAAGCAACATGGTATCCGAGTTACAATATTTCCATTTCAAACAAATACATATTATTACAGATCTCCACATTATTATAACCAATACTTCTTTTTCTTCGATATATACTATCTCTTATCTAGATTAACATATTTCTTATTGTTATTCATCAGTTAATAGTTTATTTTATTTTATTTTTGAATATATATCCATCAATCTTTTAGTATATTTCATATTTTAACATTCCATCTCAAAAACATCAAACACCTTATCTATTTTTACTAGCTTAATTTACATTGGTATTAAAATTAAAACGTTTAAGATTTCTCAATTTCATATCACTCAAAAATCTCTTTTTCCTTTATACAAATCTCTTCAATATCTAGTAGTATAATCCAGTTCTCATTTATCTCATTTCCATATCTATAACAATTATAGAATATTTAAAATAGTAATCATTAAAATACATATCACAAGAAGGAGAAAAAAAAGAAAAAAGAGAGAAGAGAAAGAAAAAAAAAACAAAAACAGAAAAAAGGAAAGAAAAAAGAAAAAGAAAAGGGCAATAAGATATTCTTATTTCTCATTTATAGTTTCCACATATTAAAAATTAACCAAAATTTGTTCCATTTTAACATTCAAAACATCCTTCATGTCTCTCCATCCAAATATATTAGTTATATTCTATCATTTTTAACATGTATACATCTTTACCCATATCATTTAGAAAAACTCAATTTTTCAATATTAATATTCATACATTTGTATTTTATTTTTTATTTTTATTATTTTTTTATTAGTTAATCAATATTTTTATCTACTCATCAAAACACTCTCGTAGTCCCAGTACTATCCTGTCTATTTTAATATTATCTATTTGGCCTCCTAAAAATGTCTCTTCCATTTGTAGGTCATAACCAGCACCTTGAATCTATTAACTTGGTAGGTTCTGACCCTGTCTCATTCAGTTATATGCAAGATTCCTCACTTGTCAGGAAATTATGTCCTACCTAAACCAATGTTCCTGAACCTTGACAACTTTAAACTGTGTGGGCTTCAGTTCCCAGAATTCCCCAATCAGTGACACTAGCATAATCTGGTCCAGACCATTTTATGGCCCGCGGGCCACATCTGGTCTGTGGGCTATCCCTCTTTGGCCCACTGCGTCGGCCTCAGGGGGCGGGACATCAGCAACAGAAGCAGGGCATTGGCCATGTCAAGGAGGAGGGGATCAGCAGCAGAGGGAGAGAGAGGTGCTGTGGTGGCATCAGAGGTGGGGCAGCATCAGTGGTGTTGGCCCTCCACAGCAGTCCCACTTTTTCAAGTGCCCCTTGGGGAAATTAATTAATTAATAAATAAATTAATAAGAAAGAAATGTTAACGTCGTTATCTGGAGCAGCCTTCCCCATCCTGGTGCCCTCAAACATGTTAGGTAACCCTCACAACTAGGAAAGTCTGATAAGTTGATGGAAAGTAGTTCAGCATATTTTGAGGCTAAAAATTGTGACTGTAAGCTAATGTTTAGTAATCACAGGTGTCACCCCATCTTCAAAATCAGTGGCATAACTTAGTGTTAAGACACCAGGATAGAAACTAGGAGACTGAGAGTTCTAGTCCCCTGTCCTGTTAGGCATGTAAGCCGCCTTAATCACTTTGGGACTATCAAGCCAACAGACCTCACAGGCTTGTTGATGTGGGGAAAATAGAAGGAAGAAGGAGTGTTAGGTATATTTGCTACCTTGAAATATTTATAAAAATAAAGGCAAAGAAGAATGGAATGGAATGGAATGGAATGGAATGGAATGGAATGGAATGGAATGGAATGGAATGGAATGGAATGGAATGGAATAGAATAGAATAGAATAGAATAGAATAGAATAGAATAGAATAGAATAGAATAGAATAGAATAGAATAGAATAGAATAGAATAGAATCATTTTAACCCTTGATGGGGCTTTGTACCTGATAAGGATGTGCAAAGTACCTCTTGAGCTAACAAGAGCTTGCACAGAAAAAGAGGATACTGAGAGTAAGCAAGTTTACGCAGCAACCACAGAGATACACTGAGGTGTGTAAAAAAGTTTTACTTGTGGAACAATACAATAGCACAGTCCAAGAAAAAATCAGTCCAGGTCATACACGAGTAAAGAGATGATAGCAAATAACAATATTCCAAGGATTATCCAATACAGAGTCTTCTTACCAGTCTGTAAGTCAAAACACAGTTCTTCAGGTTTAGCAAACAGTAGCAAACCCACAAATCACAATAATCAGCAAGTAACAGCAAAACGTAACAGAGAGAATAACAGAGAGAGAGAAGCTATGTCTCTAGCTCCCTCTTATGGCCGTTGGAAAAACAGTGTTGGCCAATCATCACACATTTAAAGTGATATAATACAGCTTCTATTACAACAATACAATCATAGTTTATATATATTGCCAACCCAACCAGTTAGGCCATAGTCATCTACCTAACATTCTCCCCTTTGGGTAGGACAATATATTGCTCTTTACAACCTTAGGCCATAACTCTCACAACAAGCTTTGTGCTTAACTGCACCCTGAGCTTTGGTAAAATGAACTGCAATGTTATCGTCGGTTGTACAGTATTCCAACCGTATTAGTTTCTCTTTTACACACTGTCTAACATTTAAGTATCGTAGGTCAGTATGCTTAGATCGTGTTCTGATGGCTGCGTTCATTGCCATCTTGACTGCAGATTGATTATCTTCATAAATGAGAAATGGACTTTCTACAGTTAGTCCCATGTCCATTAATACTTGTTTATAACATAGTAGTTCAGTACACAAAACAGACAAACAGGAAAATTCATCTTCCATTGTGGACAGACTGATATGTTTCTGCCTAATGGATTTCCATCCTATTAACGAATTACCTAACATTATCACCAAACCTGATGTTGCTTTCCAAGTAGTTACATCAGTAGCAAAACTCGCATCCGTATAAGCAGTTAAAACCAAATCGCGATTAGGTTCCAAATATAATGAGTAATGTATGGTTTGTTTTAGATATCTTAACACCCGCTTCGCTGCCTGCCAGTGCCTAACAATAGGTTCATCATTATATCTAGCTAATTGGTTCACACTATACAAAATATCTGGCCTAGACCAATTACCTAGATATGAGAGACTACCAATCAAAGATTGATACACCAATTTGTCAAATGCAGGACTTGCTACATTAGCATGTTTAAAGTCCTGTGCCATTGGAGTCTTTGCAGGCTTACAGAGCTCCATGTTGTATTGCTTCAGCAGTTGGCTTATCTTTCCAGCCTGTGAAATCTTGTAACCTTTATCGGTCTTCACAATATCCAGACCTAAATAGTGATTAATTTCTCCTAGGTTTCTAATTCTGAACTTCTTTTGCAATTGTGAAACAGTGTTAGTTGCTTCCTGTTCAGTCTTAGTGACAATTGCTATGTCGTCGGTAAATAGCAACAATAAAGAAATTACACCATTATTTTCCTTCTTAAACAAACATGGATCTGCGATGCTGGCAACAAAGCCCATTGCAGCTAGCTCGTTTACAATACACATGTTTGATTCATATCCTGATTGTTTCAAGCAATAAAGACTCTTCTTTAGTTTCCAACAATCAGTTGTTCGATCTGTGTTTACTCCTAGTGCTTTTGTAAGATAGATAGTGTGTTGTAAGGGCGCATGTAGATATGCTGTTTCTACATCTACATGGTTTATTTTGTACCGATTCTTAGCTGCCCAAACTAATGCTGCTCTCAACATAGTAGCCCTCAGACTAGGTGCAAACACTTCATTATAGTCTTTGTCTGACTGAGCAAATCCTTGAGCAACTAAACATGCCTTATGAGTAACAGTCCCATCTACACCCTTCTTCAATTTATAGACCCACTTGCAACCAATTGCACGCTCTCCTGGTGGAAGTCTAACGTTTTCATATATATCTAGATCCTGCAAGGATTTTAATTCCTTATCCATTGCTGCCTTCCATGCACTCTGATCCTTTGCAGGATACAGTTTAATCTCATCAAAGTTAGAAGGCTCTATATTCACCTGACACACAATACTAGCCTTGTATCTATCAGGTGGATGCCTATGGCGAGTCGAGCATCTAGGCAGTACAGGACTTGGTGTTGGACTCTCCTCTTCTACCTCCTCTACCTCTGTTCTGTTCCAGCCTACTACTGGCCCTGCAGAAAAGCCAGTGACAACCCCTTTACAAAAGGCAACAGGCTGGAAGTATGCCCGCCAAATTTATTTACACAAAACAGATCCAAAACAGAGCAAACTGAGCAAAACAAAATACGAACCACTAAAACACAAGCTGCTCAAACGGTTGCCTTCAGCAACCAGCCCTCCCACACATTCCCCTTTTAAACAGTTCAACGCATGGCTTCTCTTTGCCTCCTTCCAAGGTGCCCCATTGCCTTCCTCTGTTTACTCCTGATTGACTGCCTCCTGCATCAGGCGACCTTGAACAGGGCCAGCTGTGGGTCATCTTCATCCATGCTGTCAGGCTCACACAGCTGGGTCTGAGTAGTAACCAGATGGGAGGGGCCTGGCTGAGAGCTCTGCGAAGCCTCAGAACTGTCCTCTGCAGGCTCTCCAAACCCCTCCTCCTCCTCCTCTGAATCGTCCGACCCAACTGCCGAACCTACAGGCTGACCCTGAATCACAACAACCTCCCCTATCAAGTCCTCCTCTTTAAAAGTTACAGAAAGTTCATCATCACGTCTGTTTTCAGTATCAGGGGTGTCACTAAAAATGAGAGGATCAACACCAACACTTTGCTGCTCTAGTTTACTCCAACCAACGTGTTCTACAAACCTAGCACTAGCACTACAGTACACGTTAGTGGTACCTTGTTCCCAAAACCTAAAAGACCTATGGTTGGACTCATAGCCGACAAAAAACAGTCCAGGTCATACACGAGTAAAGAGATGATAGCAAATAACAATAGCCCAAGGATTATCCAATACAGAGTCTTCTTACCAGTCCGTAAGTCAAAACACAGTTCTTCAGGTTTAGCAAACAGTAGCAAACCCACAAACCACAATAATCAGCAAGTAACAGCAAAACGTAACAGAGAGAATAACAGAGAGAGAGAAGCTATGTCTCTAGCTCCCTCTTATGGCCATTGGAAAAACAGCGTTGGCCAATCATCACACATTTAAAGTGATACAATACAGTTTCTATTACAACAATACAATCATAGTTTATTGTATATTGCCAACCCAACCAGTTAGGCCATAGTCATCTACCTAACAGTACCAATGCAAGCTGGGACATTACCAATGTTGCATATTTGTGACAGTTCAGCCATCCTGTCTCAAAAAAAAGACATTTGGAAATAAAGCATTTCTTCCCTGGTGGAACATGCTTGGTTCTATAGATGGATACTTTTGTATCAAAACCCTGCATGAAAGTGATGCAGTGTTAAATGTCAAATTTTCATAATGTCATCATTTTAAAGTTGAGTCGTGCAAGAGACAGCTGATAAAACTTTAGCGCCTAAGGGAGAAAAGCCAAAATGAGCTCTTTTTCCTAATCTTACATTTTCCTTTTCCTACACTGGTTTGGTAACAAAATATAATCAGCTAAATGATTGACCAGTTGCTGTCCTTTAATGTTATCCCCAAATCTTATTCTGCCTTGGGGCAAGGCTGATTCTGTGCTTCAGGGAGCCAATTCATAACTACAGTTATATAATTATATGCCTGTTATTAAAGACTGAGTGGAGGGTTAGACTGAATTTAAGCAAGAGGTGATAGAAAGGCCTTGAAATTGTCTCTGTTTCATGAAAAGTTAATCAAACCAATGGGATCTGCTGTGGTGGAGAGGCAGTTTTGTAGCTTCCATGATCTACAGCTTTCAGACTGGCAATTTATCTTTATATACTAACAGGCCAACTTGTACAGACATTATGAACTGGGTCTTTCCTTCCAGGATGGAAAGAAATCCTTCTTGACTCTGGAAAACTAATGAACTGTTTAAACAACTAAAGCAAGCTATGGAGCATGAACAATACCATGGTGCTCACGAGATCCTTCCAAAATAGCTGAAGGATCTAACCTTGACATCAATGAAAGTGATAACAGAAATAACGGAATAACAGTGTTGGAAGGGATCTTGGAGGTCTTCTAGTCCAGCCCCATGCTCAAGCAGGAGACCATATTCCATTTCAGACAAGTGGCTGTCCAGTCTCTTTTTAAAAGCCTCCAGTGATGGAGCACCCACCTCTGAATTATACTTATAGTTTTTTCACTGATGGTTATTTGGACACTCAGAAACATCCAAACTGACCCACTCCCTGTAAACTATTTCCCATAAACAAATACACTTTTCCAAAAATCATCTTTTTTTTATACCTTAGATGATGCAATCCATGTAGTAAGCTATGATTGCCTTGATCTCCTACCGTGTTAATGATCAATAAAATATATTAATACTCATTAAGGACTAGGGCAGCACTAGTGATGAAGTCTCCCAGGTTAGAGTAGAAACTCTGCCCTTGAAGTAATATTTGGCACTCGTTCTTTATTTGGATTTATTCTGGACTTTAACCTAATCTTTAACCTAACTACTTGCATGCTAGTGATTACACCAATTCCCCTGGATAAAGTAGTAAATTATTTTGATTCATGATTGTTCAGTGTCTTCGTTACATTGCTACATGCTTACCTATAGATAGACATGAGCCTTGCCTGGCCTTGGAAGCTAAGCAGAATAATGCCTGGTTATAGTATTTCGATGGGAGGCCTCCTGGGAATAGTGTAGAATTGAAGACTAGTTTGTGAAGCTGAAAAAAATAAAATCCAGAAGGCGTGAACAGCTAAGTCAATCACCTATTGCTGCTAAGGAAACTAAACGTACATTTCCATGAAGTCATCAGAAGTGAAGTTCAATTTCAAGACACCTTTGCTTTTTAAAAAGAATGGTAAGGCCTCTTACATGCTGCTTATGTATTCAGAATCCCTTAACCCAGGCATGTCAAACTCCCGACGTCACGTGACGTCACGCGACGTGCCACGACTTTTTCCCCATTGCCGGCAATGGGGTAGACGCAGTTTTGGGATGACGTGTCCGGCCCGTGGGCTGGCTGTTTGACATGCCTGCCTTAACCAAATGGAGCCATTGGGGAAAACTTCAGATTCCTATTTATAGAAAAATGGCTGCCCCTTCATTTGTAGGCCTAGCTCTGCAGATGGTTCTATCACCCTCAGGTAATGTCACCTCCCTCTCTTCCTGAAAATTCTCCCCTCAGTACACACACATAAAAGGAGGATATTACCACATAATATGGCATAAACGTCGACAGTGTTTGAATTCCAAAAGCAAGAATAGTCATGAACAGCCAATAATTCCAGGATCACATATGGCCTCATACTCTTTGGGTAGTTCCATTTGTATAGCAGCCAACCCATCATTTCTAACAGATATCAGTATGTTGACCTCCGCCATTTTGAGATATAGTAAGTCCTAAAATGCTTTTGAATACAGCCCTATCTGCAAAAAGCAAAGCAAAAACAAAAAAAAAGTCCCAGAAAATTTCATCAATATCCAAAAGTGTGATGCAGGGTTTCTGGAAGTTGCTGACATTTGAGAAACACTGACGGGGAATTCTGGGAGTTGAAGTCCACACATGTTAAAAGACGTTGAGATGGAGGAAAAACTGTCCCAGGGGTTCTGGGCTAATGCTTTATTCACTGCCTATCTTCCCACTTCAACTGTGAAAATTCAGTTTTCCAGAGAAAAAATCCTTACTAACAGGGGAACTCTTTCTGACACTGGCTGAGACTTCTGAGCATTAGTAAGCAATAGGTTTAACAAAGGATTGTCAAATCCATAGCCAGTGGGATAATTACAGGTAATTTAAGGTAGCTATAAATTTAAACTCTTCATTAAAGCAGAAACCTGAGGATAATCCCAATTAGAGGTAGATGTAGACAAATATGGAGAGGAGGGAAAGAGAGAGATAAATAGAGAGATTGTGCCAATCAGGCAATAAGCCTACATCACATTTAGGTCATGAGAATTGTGTAAAGTGTATTTTCTGCAAGTCAGAGTTTAACAAATAAACACAGCAAAAGTAACAGCCAGAGCAGGAAGGTGGTCAAGCGTATCACTTTTTAAAAACTGGCTACAGGTTAAGCTCAGGAAATCCAATGTCTTAATACTCAGGTAGGAAAGAAAAAAAGAGAGAGACTGGCTGTGACATCTAAATGACTTTCTAGCATTTTATTGTCCTCATTTTGATAGGGGGGGGGGGAAAGTGAAATCTAATCTTGCAGTTACATGACTCTTCTTATCTAGGCTTCTGCCCAGTAGCTCAGCTCCCCCCTTACTTCTCCGCATAGCAAGACTTTTCCACGTCCTTAAAAATTGCAATCTCACTATTGCTCCAGGCTTCTACAGTTCTGCTGCACACATTGATTTCTTCTCCTAATTTTCAGACACCTGCATGTACAGAATTCCCATCAGGGATTATTTTTGAGTGCATATTTTAAGTCTTCCAACAAACGCCTGGGGTGGGACCACAGCACCTGCGCTTGGACCCATGCTGCAGCAAAGCTCCCTGGTGGTTCTGAATGGTGAAAACATCGCTGCCATAAATAAAATAGGCAATAGCACCAACACACGCGTATGTGGGTTCTAATGAAGCAAAACCACAGCCCCTTTACTCTTATAAAGATAAAAAAGGAAAAAGCCAGACCCTTGCTTGCTAGTATTCTACCCTTTAAAGCAGGGGTCTTCAAACTTGGCCCTTTTATGACTTGTGGACTTCAACTCCCAGAATTCCTCAGCCAGCGTGCCTGGCTGAGGAATTCTGGAAGTTGAAGTCCACAAGTCATAAAATAATAATAATAATAATAATAATAATAATAATAATAATAATAATAATAATAATAATAATAATAATAATAATAATAATAATAATAATAATAATAATAATAATAATAATTTAATTTTTATACCGCCCTTCTCCCGAAGGACTCAGGGTGGTGTACAGGGCAATACAATAAAATACAATATATAAAAATTAAAAGAAATATTAAATACAATAGCCCAATTAAATAGATTAATACAAAATGTTAAAATACCCCTAAACCCATCAGACCAGGCCGGCTTGTTCAAATAAATATGTTTTTAGGTCACGTCGGAAGGAGCGAAGGTCGGGAGCCGTCCGGAGCTCCACCGGTAAACGGTTCCAAAGGTCTGGCGCGCCCACAGAGAACGCCCTCCCCCTGGGGGCCGCCAGTCGACACTCTTTCACCGACGGCACCCTAAGGAGGCCCTCTCTGTGGGAGCGCACTGGACGAAGGGAAGTTGATGCCGGCAGCAGATGCTCCCGTAAGTAACCCGGACCCATGCCATTTAGGGCTTTATAGGTCGTAACCAGCACCTTGAATCTTACCCGGAGGACAACCGGAAGCCAATGCAGCTCACGGAGTAGAGGTGTTACATGGGAGTATCGGGAAGCCCCCACCACCACTCGCGCGGCTGCATTCTGCACCAGCTGGAGCCTCCGAGTAGTCCTCAAGGGCAGCCCCATGTAGAGAGCATTGCAGTAGTCCAAACGGGAGGTCACGAGTGCATGAGTGACTGTGCGCAAGGCATCCCGGTCTAGATAGGGCCGCAACTGATGCACCAGGCGAACCTGAGCGAAGGTCCCCCTAGTCACAGCTCCTATATGATCATCCAAGGAGAGCTATGAATCTAGGAGGACACCCAAGTTACGAGCCCTATCTACGGGGGGTAATATCTCACCACCCATAATTAACGATGGAATATTCTGAATTTCCCGAGACGCCGGCATACACAGCCACTCAGTCTTGTCAGGGTTGAGTCAAAGCCTGTTCCTCCCCATCCAGACCCGGACCGCCTCCAGGCAACGGGACATCACGGAGAGGGCATCACTGGGGTGGTTTGGGGTGGAGATAAAAAGCTGGGTATCATCAGCATATTGATGATACCCAACCCCAAAACCACGAATGATCTCACCCAGCGGCTTCATATAGATGTTGAACAGGAGAGGCGAGAGGACCGACCCGTGAGGCACTCCACAAACAAGAGGCCTCGAGGCCGACCTCTGCCCTCCTGCCAACACCGACTGCGAATGTCCCAGGAGGTAGGAGAACCACCGTAAAACGGTGCCTCCCACTCCCAACCCCCGAAGACGCCGCAGTAAGATACCATGGTCGATGGTATCAAAAGCCACTGAGAGGTCTAATAGGACCAGGACAGAGGAACAACCCCTGTCCCGAGCCCGCCAGAGATCATTCACCAGCGCGACCAATGCCGTCTCCGTGCTGTACCCGGGCCTGAAGCCCGATTGGTACGGGTCTAGATAATCAGCTTCCTCCAGGAACAGAGGGAGCTGCTGCGCCACCACACTCTCAACAACCTTCGCAAGAAAGCGAAGGTTGGAGACTGGTCGAAAGTTGTTTAAAACAGCTGGGTCCAGGGCAGTGCCTGGCTGAGGAATTCTGGGAGTTGAAGTCCACAAGTCATAAAAGGGCTAAGTTTGATGACCTCTGGTCTAAAGTAGTGGTAGGCAATTCCTGGTTTATACTCAGAACCTGTTTCTTTTTCTTTCGTTTTTGTAGCCCTTGGAACCTCTGCCAAGAATGCAGTGCCTGAATTGAGAGGAAAACATGTAGAATGCCCAAAGCCCATTCATCTCAATTATCTCCAACTAGGCTCAAAATATTGACCCTGTATCCATGTCTTCTGAAGTCCCTAAGAGACTTTCAAGAGTTATATTGTAGTCCTCCATTACATGCCTCTGTTCGAATGGAATCAAAAGGCCAAGGTGAAACACCACATGGTAGTTTTGAAGATTAAGGCTATATTCTTAAGCAGCAAAGATCCAGACAATCACTAGATGGTAGCAAAGCAATGCAGTAAACTTCACCTCTTTGTTACCATCTACTAGTTGTGGATTAGTAGATCTGGTAGTTCCATCTTTGACCTTTTAAAGAAAAGTCAAAAGAAAGTAGGATAAGGATAAGCCGATTGTCCGTTATCGCAGACAGCCCAAGCCAGGTTCAGCACTTGCTTGCTGATGCTGACTTCTTTCTCTCTCCCTTTTTAGAAAAAGACCCACAATCCACACAACAAATTATTCATGGAATAACACAAATAAGTGTCTTTATTTCTATCTCAAGAATTCATTGGGAGAGAAAATAATAAACAAGTGGTGCTGGTAAAATGGTGCTTACGTATAGAGACCATAATAAAGCATTGCCTCATAAATTGATAATATCTGTGTCTGAACTTGCCAATTTGTGTCCTCCGAATATATGTCTAAGAGAATGAGCAAGAGAACTCTTAGCTATCTACCCATCCCAAAGATAGAACAAGGCACTAGCCTGGCAACTAAGGGCCTTCAGTTAGTCATTAACTTGCACCTTCAACTTTGAATGTTTCTGCCATCAACTGCTTTGCTGGATGATGTAGTTAAGTTACTCGGCTGGTTTACTGAACTCACCAAAGAGAGCTCAACGGGTGAATTTGTGTCAGTCACTCTATCTTAAGCTCAACTACCACACAGAGTTTTTGTGAGGGGAAAAAAACAAAATCTCCATCAACACAGTAAAAAGAAATCTACACTATCGATTTCCACTATTATTATTTGGGTATGATTTACCCCAAATACCAGCATTTATAGCTTATCAGCAAAACACAAGAGCTAATATTCCATTCAAAAGTAGTTTCTTTATAACTAATTTATTTTGAGGAATAGAACAGAACAGGACTCTAAAGGATTAGAGGTGTATTTCCAGATTTCACTCTTATTATCAGGAGAATAAAACTAATAGCAAGACAATATTTATTGTCTTGGATGTGAGACAATATAGCCCTTGTTCCTGGACAGAGAACAACACTCTTAAAGTACTAAATTTGTAGTAGTCCTTCAAACAAAACCACTATACCAAATTGGTTTTCCTTACAGGAAAGGTACGCTGAGTTTGTCAGGTGCAAAACTGACCGTGCATGTTGGAGACCCCAGTGCCACATGACAGGGTGACTTCCTGTTACTTGCCCCAGCTCCTGCCCACCTAGCAGTTTAAAAGCATGGAAATGCGAGTAGATAAATAGGTACCATGAACGAAGGTGGATATACATGTTCCAGAATAATGTTGCAAGATCCAATCTGGGTCTGTCACTTGGACCAAACGTTTTGTCTTCTGAGCTTTCAGACTCATGTTAGAGACCATCTTCAGGGAACTAGCAGAGTGTGCGCTGTTCTCTGTGTGTGGTATTTATAGTGCCAGTTGTATGTGGCTTTTTAGATATTGATTGGAGTGTGTTGATGGCTGGCTTTAAGTCAACAGGAGTGCTAATTTAGCACCAGCCTATCAAGTACTTAGAAGACAAGGGCTGGGCAGCATGAGCAAAGGACAGCCAACGACTTAAAAGCCAGTCATCAACACACCCCAATCAACGTCTAAAAAGCCACATACAACAGGCACTATAAATACTATGCACAGAACAGCGCACACACTGATAGAGAGAAGTTCTCCCAAGATGGGCTCCAGCACAAGTCTGAAAGCTTGGAAGACAAAACCTTTGGTCCCAGTGACCGACCCTGATTAGATCTTGTAAAATAGATACCATTTTGGTGGGAAGGTAATAGCATTCTGTGCTGCTTGGCGTATATAGCCATGCTGGCTACATGACGGCAGAAGTGTCTTCAGACAACGTTGGCTCCCTCAGCTAAGAAACGGAGATAAGTGCTGCCACCTAGAGTCAGACTGGAATGGACTGGGAAAATCACAAAATTAGTTGGGTGACCTTGGGCCTAGCACTCTCTCTCTCTCAACCCTAGGAAGCAGGCAAGAGCAAACCACTTCAAAAACGCTGTCAAGAAATTGCGTGGACTTGTATAGGCAGTCCCTAGGAATCAAGACTGATTTGAAGGCATTCTTTTAAGGCGGCATCTACATGGATACTGAAATGTGTATAAACAAGATTGTTATTTAAGAAAAGATGATCCAGCTGCCAGAGTCACCTTATAGGGAAGATGGGTGGCATAGAAATTTAACAAATAAATAAATAAATTATCCAGAAAATGCTGGTGTTTTGGACAAGTTGAGTTTAATGATGCTGATGTTTTGGGTAAGCCTGTATTTTGGATGAGCGGGTGAGTTTAACGGCTACCTGGATTATTTCATAATCCCCTCAGAAGCATAATCCTATTACTAGATAATGTTAATATTTTGGTCTCCTCAAATCTATCTCAAGATATAAAAGAGGACCAAATTAATATCATAATTGTCTGGCACTTCAGTATTAGAAATACCTATTAAAGCAGAAATAATAAATACTTCAATGCTGCAAAGACAACTGACTAAAAATACATTTAAAGAAATGCTACATCAGTACAGTGATTTAAAACAAGGCAAAATTACTCAGGCCAATAGTGGGACTGTATGAAAGTAGTAATAAGAGGAAGATTCATAAGTGAGCAGATTATATGAGGAAAAGAAAAGGAGAGATGAATAGAGAGATTATGGAGTTAGAACTATAACATTGGAATAAAGGACTGAAAATGTATAACTTGCTCTAGAGTTAAAAAAAATGGAATTTAAACATTAATAGTTTATAACTTGTACAATGAAATGCAATATGCTAATTAAAAGTATTATGAATTTAGCGATGGGATCTAAATTATTGTCTAACTGTATAGTATTACTAAAAACAATAGGTAAGTATTATGGGTTAAGAAAAATAGACAGATTTTGACAACAAATACAGATATAGCACACAATCTGAAGCATTTTCATAGTTTTTATTGAAGGAGACTAAAAAGTGCCAAGAAAGAGAAAAAAAAAACACAAAAAGGGCAATATATAAAAAAGAACTTTCCCCTTTATCACAAGGAGTATAAACAATTTTAGTATCGCCTTTTCTTAAAGTACAGCCAATGATCTCTTCTTGCAATATCCAATTTTTAGTCCATTTCTAACTTTCTGAAACCAACACTCTAATCACCCTTTTGCTGTTTATTCTACAAAAATAATTTTTAAGTTCTTAATCTTGCATTTTAAACTTCTGAAGGTTTAAGGAAACTCACCCAGTGAGTGCTATAAAACTTGCTTCTCTAAAAGTTCCTAATAATTGAAAACAGTTAAGAAGTCATTTCAAAAGTGATTAAAGAAATGAGGTTCAGCAAAACCTTGGGTCCATATGGGCCACATTTTGGCTGTGAACTCAGTTGGAATCTCTCAACTCCTAGCCGCTTAACTCATAAGTTGACCCAAAACACGGGTTCCTACAGCCTACGCATGAGAAGAAGCTGCCTGGAGTACATGTGAGAAATCTCATAATGTCTCCCTTTTTTTAGAGAGAGAGTTCTCTGACCAGCATTTTCCATCTGGCTACTGATCTCTTGACACAGTACCATCCTTGCTATTTAGAAACATCTCATTTTGCTGGGAATCCTCACCAGACGTCCAAGAGGGTTTTACTTCTCTCAGGGTAGATTTTTCAACAAATCCAATTACCACAGAAATGAAATACTGATTGCATAGCAGTGGAATTAAGAAATGAACGTTGGAACAGAGAAAAACTCAGCATGTTTCATTATATAGTTGGAGCTCTAAAAACAACAAAGGACTAGTTTGTGTGCGCAGAGTTGGAGTCGAGTCGAGTACAGCAGGGGTCCTCAGTCCCCAGTCCGTGGACCGGTACCGGACCACACCGTGCCAGCAACTGATCCGCACAAACAAGCAAAGCCCCATCCATGAGATGCAGGCAGCCCACAAAACCACGCCCCCTCCGGTCCACGGAAAAACCTTTCTCCACATAACCGGTCCTTGGTGCCCAAAAGGTTGGGGACCTCTGGAGTAGAGTACAGTAAATTACAGTACAGTATTAGTATAATAGAACATAGTATAATAGAACGTAGTATAATAGAATTTAGATTGGGTTGGATTAGGATTATGAATAAAATCATACTCTTATTCCCCAGATGCAATACTTGGTTTTGAACTGAACAGTCTTCTGCACCAAGAGCCCTGGTGGCGCAGTGGTTAGAATGCAGTACTGCAGGCTACTTCTGCTGACTGCAGGCTGCCTGCAGTTTAGCAGTTCGATTCTCACTGGCTCAAGGTTGACTCATCCTTCTGAGGTTGGTAAAATGAGGAACCCAGATTGTTGGGGAAAATATGCTGACTCTGTAAACCACTTAGAGAGGGCTGTAAAGCATTGTGAAGCGGTATATAAGTCTAAGTTCTATTGTTATAGCAATGTTCAAGCGTGCTATGTACTTTGAAGCAGCAGTCCCCTGAAAGCAGTTTCATACATCCCTATGACAATGTTCAGCTATTCAGAATTTCTGAAATAGTACCTTATAAGAATGTGGAACATTTTTCCCCAAAATATAATCAGTTTGAGACCACATTTAACTGTTCTGTGTCATGTTTGCAAGCATACATGAAAATCTACCAAAGAATTACTTACCTTAATTATTATTGAAGCCAAAAAGGCTGGGACATCTTCTTCAAACAGGAAGAGATGATATTAAGTTGTCTGACAATTGGCAAGAATATATATTGGACTAATAAGAATACAAGCTGTCGTACATAGTTTACATGTAAATAATTTCAACATTAGTCAACATTTATTCCTTATAGAAATAGGAAATGGGACTCATCTGCCAATTTCTCATAGTAGTCCTTGGGCTGATTTGTGGAAATAAACTTAAAGAAATGTTTGTTTTTATACCTTGACTGTATTCATTTCTCTATTTTTTCTTCCTGGCTAGGTCTTTATTGATTCTTTTGCTATGGTTTTCAGGAATCAGGTAATCAATTAATACCATAATCAGAACTATGCAAAGTTTCAAAGGAATGCTTTAATTCAGTAAAGCGGGGATTAAATCATCCCAACAAGGAAGATACAACAATTTAGGAAGGGGTCTATTTTAAAAAAATGAATCTATAAAACACTTTATTGATACCTTTGCTGCTGCTTCTGATGCTGTTACAAACAACATGCAATACAATGTATTATAGCTCCACTTCTGTATATGGCAAACATTTTTGGGGGGACGCAATGGATTCTCAGAAACTCATGTAAGCAGCTAGTGCCTGTAAATTTTATTATCTTGTTACACTCCCTGCCTATTAGAGATCTTTTGGGGTGGCAAATGTGCTCTAAGCTTCATTCACTTTCTCAGTTCTCACCATGTCTATAATGTGGTCAGTATCGTGGTTTAACTTCGCTGTCTCTTGTGCTAATGGAATTTTACACTTCTGGGCTGGCCCTGTCAACACAAAGGAGAGTTCAGTTAAGTTTCCAGCAGATCAATCTAGTACATAAACTTAGATCAAGCCTTACTTTCAAAGTCTGCATGAACAGGGCAGTTTTTAAATCTCTGAACGCTTCCGTTTGTCATGCTCTTCAGCTTTGAAACGGAGATGAGCACCAGCCCCTAGAGTCGGAAACGACTAGCACGCACGTGCGGGGGAACCTTTACCTTTACCTTTTATGAGGCTCAAGAGGGCAACACAGCTGCATCTGATCATTGTCGCATTGGCACAGTGGTTAGAATGCAGTATTGCAGGCTAACTCTGCTCACATTGCCAGTTCAATTCCTTCAATCCTGACTGGCTCAAGGTTGACTCAGTCTACCAGTCTACCAGCCTTCCAAGGTCGATAAAATGAGGACCCAGATTTTGGGGGGCAATATGCTGACTCTGTAAACTGCTTAGAGAGGCTGTAAAGCACGGTGAAGGTGTATACAAGCTATTGCTATTATGTCCTAAAGAGGACCAGGGCTTAGGAGACAGGCTAGTAGAGAAAACATGGCGATGAAAAGATAGAGCTATGGAGTCCTCATACTTATGGGCCCAATTGCCACTTGGGTCGTCGTATGTTTTGCAAATTTTGCTACTGCTATTGTTATTGTCACCCATTTAGCCGTGCCCAGGAAGCACATGTAACTTAGGGAATGCTACGGACCCGAATGAGTATTGCCGTCAGGATAATTCACAGTCCATCACAAGACTGAAATCTCATAATTTAATTTTAATTTTATTTTCCCATACATGTTAACAAAACACTGACATTTGCAATGGCTGCAACCATGCGTGTCTTCCCAAAAGATAGATGATAGGCATGACTGTAATCTAATCAAAGCCCCATTTCTTTTGACATACATGGAGTGCTTTTTTGTAAAAAAATAAAATAAAAAAAGGAGCCGGAACTTACACACGTCATACAACCCGCCTTGCCTACCCTACAAGGTTTACCTTTGTAGTTGAAAAAAAACCTTCAATTTTTAGTGTATCTAAAAGACTAGGATTTTGTTCAAGGTAAGTTAATACTATTAATGTTACCATACACTGTGTGGCTTTAAATTACAAGAAGGCATTTTATCAATCTTTTGGGAATTTTACCACCGGCATGCACATTTAGTTTAATGAGTGGAAATGTCAGCTTTCTATGTGGAATGAAACTGGCCTAATAAAACAAAATTTGGTTGCTTGTAAAAGATTGAATTATTTTTAAGAAGTTGTCAAACAAGGTGGAAAAATGTACATTTGGAGTTCAATATGGATATTGACTTGAAGCAAATTAAAGTTGCAACTTTGTCAGTGAACAGATTACTTTTAATTTACCTTTAAGTTAAACCCAATTTAATAAATAGATCTGATTGAACCTCGTACTGTAGGTCTACCTTTACATCTGACCAATGCATAATTAATATATATTATTATTCATAACAATACCTCCAAACCACAAGACCTTGGCTTTATTCTTATTCTTCCCCTCTGCAGTTTGAATGTAAAGTATAAACGACTAAAAAGAGATTTCCGTAGACATCCCAGCCTTTGAACTACCCAAGGAACCGAAACAGCAAACCTTCGCTGTCGGGCAAGCTTCCACGCCAGCTGCCTTTCTTTCCTCTGGCTTTGCCTCTTTTTAACCTCACACCTCACCTTCTGTAAGGGGAGGCAAAAGGCTCGCTCACCCTCTCGTGAAAGATGGCCTCCATGTTTATGTGTCTCCCACCGCCACCATCGGCTTCCACACCACATGGTCCGACCCAGCCAATCAAGCCACGCTCTGACTATGGTGCTCCAACGCCTCATGGCTCTTCCTAATGCCAGCAGAACATTTTCAAAAGCAAACGAGGATAGGAAGGGCAACAATAGGAAAAGAACGCAACTCTAGAAAATCTGTCGAAAAAAGGTGCCGGAACTCTGTTCCGGTGCGTTCTATGACCAAAAAAAAAAAAAGCTCTGCATACATGCAACATATTGCTCAACGGAGGCTGGGCTTCAGTCATGCAATAGCGCTCGCCATCTTGTCTTTTTGACCCCTCCCTAACAGAGGCTCACTGTAACGATATATAGAGTTGAACTCAAAATGCTATATAAGTATGAAGGTGGGTTGGGGGAATGTAATTTTAAACTCTTAAGACCTGAAATGATAAGTGGGACGATGTAAAAAGGGATCAGTGTCTTCCTTTCTTCCACCCATTATACTACACTGATTTGAACCTAAGTCTAACGCATTAATTTCTCCAGGAAGTACATTTTTCAAAGCTTAAGGCTTTCAAGAACTTGTGTATATCAGAACTAAAATGAGATTTACTTGAGGGGGAAAAAAAAGGGGGGGGATTGGCCTCAAGACATGCTGCCACACTCACCAGCTGCACTGAGCGAACTAACAGCATTAAGTCCTATCCTCTCTCTTTTTCAACAGAAGTTAGGCTAGAATGCCTTCTCCCTCAGCCACAACCTGCTTGGATGCCTTGTCACCACTCCACTCTAGCACTTTGCCCTTCGTCACACCAAGATTCAAAACAATATTCCAGAGAACATTTAAAAGGGCCTCATTTTGTCCGAAACGAGCCCTTTTTGCTTTGAGAATGAAATTCTCACATTTGATCCCTTCTGCAAACTCCTAAGAGAAGCCACATCCTAAAAAAGAAAAGAAAAGGGAGAAAAAAAACACATTTTAAAAGCACTTTGCTGGTATAAGTCCCTGTTCTTTGAACAAGGTTTGCATATGCAGAGCTACGTGAGCAGGGAGTTTTATGTTAGGGTAGCTGAAAGAATACGAATGAGCTGCATGCAAGATGGCTTTTTTTGACAGAAGAGTCGAACTAAACTCTTCTGAATGAACTGCATTAGTTTATCATACCAGGACACTTAATTCATTTCATTAGGCCCCACAGGCTGTTAAAGGCCCCCAAAGCCTTAATAGACACAAGAAGACAAGCAGAGCAGACAATGCAATATTTAATAAAACTTAAATTAGGTCTCAAAAGAGCAATAGAGAGTATATTAAATGTAGCCTCAACACTATGCAGCTCAACTCATCTGCATGTGTTCGGGAGGAATAACTGTTATAATGTACACTATGTTTTAATCTTATTCCACACAGATTATACTGTAACATCCTCAGCGTAGCATAGTGTACAAATTTCATAGGCAAAATGGGATATGGAACCTTTCCCACATCATTTATGATGAAATGGTGTATTACAGTATTTAAATATACCTCTAATTCACTCATCTGAAATCTTTAATTTCACTTACCCCTTTGCAACCGTCACTCTACTTTCTATTTCCTATCTGCTTTCTGTCAAAACTTAAGACTAATCTCCTCAGTCAGGGAGTAATTAGATAAATTACTTAATATTATATCTTTCACAGCCATCCATTTTCAGGAATTACATATACAGTAGATCCTTTATGTGAATGGTGAGCGTGTTGTGTTGCAAGACTCTGATGCACACCACTTGCTTCAAAGAGCTCTTCTCCTCAGCATTCTCACACACAACATCTACAAGCAGGTGGTATACATATGAAAGGAGACTATCTGTAACCTGCGCTTGACCTGGATTCCTGTAAGGTATTCCTGTAAAACTATGCATGTGAATTTTCTTCTCTAGAAGAATTCCAATAGAGCTTATTTTCTTTTTTACTGATTTGTAATGCATAGATAAAAAATAACTAATGGATAACCTTCAGCGTGAACAAGTTCTGTTCCCAGTATCTGTCCTTAAGTTGAATTTGTATGTAAGCTGGAACAATATTATCGTATAATACTGTATTTGAATAACCTTGTGCAATGAACTTGAACCATTGTGTATTTAATTTGTCACTGTACGTTTAACTTGAATCATTACGTATTTAACTGTAATTTTGATACAATAGCCATTCCAAACCCAGGGACTTGCTGTAATACGAACTCATATTTCCCTAATATACAGCTTTTATATCAGCTTTTCCAGGTAGCTGATCATTCATTGCACAAGAATCTTGTATGTAAAATGTAAACTTCTTCAGGTTTTGATAATACCACTGTAAGTCTACATTTAATCTTCGTCTCAAAGCATCCATTTGTCCATCACAGGACAAAACAGAACCTCACGTGAACATGTACAATTTTCTCCCATGAAACATCTTATGACTGTGTTTAAAAGCAGCTCACCCAATTTCAACATCAGTCAGCCTTGTCTCCTTTTTTCTTTTACTTGTGAAGAATTCTGGACAGCTCAAAATCTTGCATAGTATTTTGTGATTGCTGGATTGTTCTACCTGTGTAACTGACCTAAAATGTATTTTTAGTCTAATAATACGTTTATTGCCAGTTTGGAACATTAGGCGGCTAATAAAACCTATCCTTCTCAAATATTGAAGAGGCACTTGCAGCTCTGAGGAACTTGCTAGTTTTGAAGTTTTAGTGCACTGTCATGGTCAAGCAATTATCTCACAGATTGGTACTCAAACTTTAACAGCTTGACCTGAAGCTTATTTACTCAGCCAACTATATCTGTAAGAATTCATTCTCTAGAAAATGTGGACACAATTGCCTATGGCTATAATCCTATGCACTTCTCTAGGAATACGCTCCATTTAACACAGCAGGACTTACTTTCTGAGAATACTTTGGATCACATTATGTCTCTGGGACTATATGGACACATGAACAAGGTGAAAAATCACTGTGTCATATAGGGGCATTAAACATCTAAATTCTCCTGCAGCAATCCTGACCGTAGTTATCAAGTCACACAATGCATACCTATTAAACCAGCAGTGAAACCTACATACATCAGGGAAGACAGGTATAAAAACTTTCTGTAAATTTGAAAAATGTCATCCCAAAACAATAATAACTTATGTGAGGAAACAAAGAGTATAAACCCCCAAAATACATTTTACTGGGTTTTTTTCCCTATCCTGTGAAACAAAACTTGGGAAAACTGGGGGGGGGGGGGAGATTTCAGTTGTCTCACAACTTCTGTGCTAATAATCAGTTCTGAGTTATGTTGTTTGCTACTCTGTAGCTACACACAGTCCTAAAGAATATACTGCAAGCTAGCACTTAGTAGACCACCTACAAAAGCCTTGGAAAAGATATTCAGATGCAGTTAATGTGGCTATACCTATAGAGATCAGAATCGTGCAAATTATATTAGTCTTGAGACATTCTATAAAAGTGAAAACTGGACTTTGGAGGAGGATAGGAAGAATAGTGACTCTTTTGAACTTTGGTATTGGAGAAGACTCTTGAGATATTGTGGATAGCCAAGAAAAGGAATGGATCATCAAACAAATCAACTCAAGAGTTCTCACTTGAGGCAAATGACCAGACTGTAATTATTTTGCTTCAAAATAATCTAAGAGAGATCTAGCTCTCTCTGGAAATGACTCTTAAATGGTAGGAAAGGTGGAAAGGGAGGAAGAGGACAGCAGTAAGGTGGATAGATTATGTTACAGTGACAATGAATACACCATGGGAAAATTTAAAAGAACAGGTAAGGACAGATGGAGAAAATCTAAGAGCCAACTGTGATTTGATGGGACATAATTTTCATCATCTATATAGTCAATCAGTTTAAAGGGCCTTCAAACCATTCAATTTTGAAATTATTAGCAAAGAATAAACGTTGGACTGATTTTTCACAACAGAAGTACAACTAATATAACACACGGTGCAATCTAGCCTACGGTGCCTTCTTATAGTTCGATTTATCATATGTACAATTACAAAACATCTAATAATCCACGGTCATATTTTACCTGCATCCTCACAATATGCTTTACCATATAACAGGGGTTAGGCAACCTCGGCTCTTATATGACTCGTGGACTTCAACTCCCAGAATTCCTGAGCCAACTTGGCTGGCTCAGGAATTCTGGGAATTGAAGTCCACGAGTCATAAAAGAGCCGAGGTTGCCTACTCCTGCCATATAAAGATCAAGCTACTGCATTCTTATGTTGCCCTGTTTTTTGAGATTAGCATGCTGAACAAACCGGAACATTTCAATATGTTGCTGATTATATAGTGCCAAGCCAGAAAAAAGTCAATTCAGTAATCAGGTTCAGTGCAAATACAAGAAAACACGTTAAGCCAGAAAGCAGGAGTGGCTTTCTTCCAGGCACAGAGGCCAGTACTGGAATTTCCGTACCCAGTTTTTTACTCTTTTTCCCCCCTTATATATAAAGTAAAAATCACAGCTAAGAAACAGAAAGCCAAGCCAAGAACTTGAACAACACCACTGCTGTGAACTCGGGCAGCCCGCGGAGAAAACTTGCGCGCACAACTCGGCGCACGGCGGAACGGAATCCAAAGCGGGCGACGCAAAAGCAGCGCTCAAAAAAAAAAAAGAGAGACTCGACTCCTCCCGCTCCATAAGAGCAGGGCCCTCCAGCCTTGGCCACTTTAACGCTTGTAGACTCCAACTTTCAGAATTCCTCGCGCTGGCTGAGGAATTCTGGGAGTTGAAGTCCACAAGCCTTAAAGTTTGCCAGGGTTGGAGACCCCGCCTCCCTGCATAAGAAGACTCCTAAAACCCCGCCCCCTCCCCTTTTCCTCTCCCAAAGCGCCGCCACAAGAGAAGCCGAGAGGTCAACGAGTGAGGCGCGTGCGCAGCACACGAGCAGGCAAGTGGCCTGGCGCCAGCCGAAGCGCGAGCGAGCAAATACCGGCGGCAATCCTTTACTGCACGCGGCGCAGAAGGAGCGCGGTGGGTAAAAGGGGAACGCTGCGTCTTGCGACGGCTGCCCTCAGCCATTGGCTGGGAGATACTCCGGCTTGGCTGGCAATTCACACTGGGGCTTTGGGAAGAGCGCGAGCCGCGCAGCCGGAGTGGGAGAATGGAAGCCTCTTCCGCCAGGAGTTGAAGCTTACAAGAGCAGCTGGTGCCCTAGTGGGAGCTAGACTAGAGACGTTGCTGGCCTCCCCAGAAGAGAGGTGCAGATTGAGTTAATGAAGGGGGACAGAAAAGACGAAACTTCTGTAGTACAGCTAGTCCCCGACTTGCGACCATAACCGAGCGCGTCGAATGCATTTCTGTGGCTAAGTGAAACATCTGTTAAAGTGACTTTTGCCCCATTTTGTGACCTTTCTTGCCAGGGTTGTTAAGTGAATCGCTGCAGTTAAGTTAGTAGCACGATTGTTAAAGGAATCCGGCTTCCTCATTGACTTTGCTTGCCCGAATGTTGCAAAAGGGGAAATCGCACAACCCCAGGACACTGCAACCGTCGTAAGTATGAATCGGTTGCCAAAAGCGTCTGAATTTTAATCATGGGGATGCTGCAACGGTGTTGTAAGTGTGAAAAACGGTCATAAGTCAGTGCTGTTGGTAACTAAAGACTACCTGTAGTCTGGAAATTGCTTTTGCTTGATGGAAGAAAACAGTTCTGTGCCTACTCCGCAGGCTCGTGGGTATTTCCTCTGCTCTTTCCTAGTGGCTGCAAATAGCATCACTAATCACAAAGGGACTCGGTGGCTCAGTGGGTTAGGACGCTGAGCTTGTCGATCAGAAGGTCGGCAGTTTCACGGGTCGAATCCCAAGTGCCGTGTAACAGAGTGAGCGCCTGTTACTTGTCCCAGCTTCTGCCAACCTAGCAGTTCGAAAGCACGTAAAAATGCAAGTAGAAAAATAGGGACCACTACGGTGGGAAGGTAACATTGTTCCGTGCGCCTTTGGCGTCTAGTCATGCCAGCCACATGACCACGGAGACGTCCTCGGACAAGCGCTGGCTCTTTAGCTTTGAAAGGGAGATGAGCACCGCCCCCTAGAGTTGGAAACGACTAGCACGCATGTGCGGGGGAACCTTTACCTAATCACAATAAAATGGTGTCTCTCCCTGAGCAGGAAGCTTCAGTTGCTTCCCCCCCCCCCATTTTAAATCATTCAACCTATGGGAGGGCGGGGGGAGAGAAGATATCTTCATAGTGTATAGGGCATTGCACCATGAGTCAAAAGGGGAGCAGAGCCGTGGCAGGAAGATAAGTTTGCTTGGTTTTCTGAAGTTGGAGGTATCTGTTTTTCAGTTTTATTTATTTATATTTTGTGTTTCTAAAGCGCCCATCTCCCTCAAGGCAGGGCTCTGGGCAGTGTACAGGAAAATATCGGCATATAAAACATACACAATGAACATTAAAATATTAAAATTAAGATTTAAAACGTTAAAAATTAAAACATGTTAAAAAGTCAACTTAGATGTAAGTGCCGATGCAGCTCTTGGAAGTACTTGCTGTCAATAGTTGTGTAATAGTTGTGTTTGAGGAGAGACAAGTAAAAGCTGCCATCTGGTTTTAAACACTGCAGAGTTCCCAATGCAAGATAGATTGAATTTTTTCCAGGATTCATTTGTGAGGACTGGTAGCTTGATGAAAAGACATTTACTTTGAAATACATATTTTGTTGGGGGCAGGGGGTGGGGTTGTCCTTCATTTGTCCCATTGGGAATAAGCCATTAAACAGAGAGGAATTTTTTGTAACTACATTTGTCACAAGCAATGATTTGAGTGAGAAAAGAATAAGATCTCTAGGCCAGGGGTAGGCAACCTCTAGGCCAGGGGTAGGCAACTCATGGTCATAAAAGAGCCGAGGTTGCCTACCCCTGCTCTAGGCCCTTTCAAACCTGCCAACACACTTGCTTCAAAACCAAATTAACTTGAGCAATGAATGCAACATTCAGCAGGCAAAGAAGAATATTCATAATAAACTTAAGATATTGTACATATGAAAGTCTGCTATAACTGATTTTGTCCATATATATATATATATATATATATATATATATATATATATATATATATATATAGGTAAAGGTAAAGGTTCCCCCGCACATGCATGCTAGTCATTTCCGACTCTAGGGGCCGGTGCTCATCTCCGTTTCAAAGCCGAAGAGCCAGCGCTTGTCCGAGGACGTCTCCGTGGTCATGTGGCCGGCATGACTAGACGCCAAAGGCGCACGGAACGCTGTTACCTTCCCACCGCAGTGGTCCCTATTTTTCTACTTGCATTTTTACGTGCTTTCGAACTGCTAGGTTGGCAGAAGCTGGGACGAGTAACAGGCGCTCACTCTGCTACGTGGCACTCGGGATTCGACCCGCCAAACTGCCGACCTTCTGATCGACAAGCTCAGCGTCCCAACCCACTGAGCCACCGCATCCCTTATATATATATATATATATATATATATATATATATATATATATATATATATATATATATATATATATATATGTGTGTATATATATATATATATATATATATGTGTATATATATATATATATATATATATATATATATATATATATATATATATATATATATATATATATATATATATATATATATATATATATATATATATATCCGGCACCTTTTTTTTTTTACAAAAGAAGCACTGTGTATATGTATGTATTCATTCAGTTCCTATAGATGCCCATCTCAATCAATGACTTGGTGGCTTACTCAAATGCATGGTTTACTCAGTAGTTAAATCTTTTTAAGTGCCATGGAACTAGATTGAGTCTGTGTATCATTCTGTAGTACTCAGTGCAAATGAGAATTTCGCTGGTTATAGTTGCTGGATCTGTAAACAAAACACCTCCATTTACTAGACTGCAACTGACTTCAAAACTTCCTGGAAATACTTCTCTACAGTACACTGAATGCTGCAGTAAAATAATTTTATAATTTACCATCATTTTTATAATAAAATTAGTGTGCGCTAAAATAACAGTCTAAATGAAAATATTTTTTTTAGCATTATGGAGTCCATTTTTTAGACAAAGGTTTAATCTAGAACAGAGGTCTCCAACCTTTCTGGGCTCGCAGACCGAAGGGAAGGAGAACAGCTTCAAAATTGGCATTTGCACACAGGGCCACACACCCTGGCGTGGCACTAGTGGCCCCATTCATGCATGTACTGGAACCATGCGCATGCGTGAATGGCCGCATAACCCAGGGTGGCTAGCGGCCCATTCATGCATGTGCAAACAGGCCGTGCAACCCACTTGGGCTAGCAGCCCCCTTCGAGCTTACGCAAATGGGCCGCAGACATTCGTCCCCGTTCACATCCATGCACATGTGTAAATGGGTTCCTGGGCGCTAGCGCAAGTGTGGGGGGGATGCATGCCCATGTATGTGCGCACTGGCCAGCCATTTCCATGGCCCGCTGGCCAAGAGCCCGTGGTCCAGTCTTGGGCCACAGCTCATAGGTTGGGGACCACTGGTCTGGAACGGGCACCTGGCAGGTGGTACGTGGCCCTGCCCAGCCTAGCCCAAATGTAGTGTGGGAGGGAACAAGGCAAAGCGGCACAGCGCAGGACTTGCCACGAGAGAGTCATCGGTAACTGCAGGGCTGCTGGGGTGAGACAAAGGCCCCAGGATCGGCACTTCTGGCACACCCAGAAGAGAAAGGAGGAGGAGAGGGGCAGAGAGAAGAAAGGCAGGTTTGGTAGGAGGCAGGTTTGGTGGCAGAGAGAGAGAAAAAAATGCTGGAGAAAGAGACAGAAGAGAAAAGGCTTTTCTCACCAAAGGGGTGTGTGAGAGAGAGAGAGAGGAAAGGCTTTTGGAGGAACGTGTCTATGAGAATGGGGAGGATATTGAAGGAATGTGTGCGTGAGAAAGAGAAGAGGCTTTTTGTGAGGGAAGCCGTGAGGAGAAAGGGAGAAGAGAAGAAAAGAGAAGGAAGGAGTTGAACCCTAACCCCCTCCACCGGAGACCCCAGATTCCCCCCCACAGGCAACCCCCCCCACCTGAGTGACATAGAGCTGGCCACACAGCCCCACCCACCCCCCAGTAACCACAATGCTGATGCAGCCCTCAATGAAATCAAGTTCAACCCCCCCCCCCGATATAAAAGGATGAGGGGGAGAGAGGAGAGGATAAAAAAGGAGGAGGGGGGAAGAGGAGAAGATATAAAAGGAGAGAGAGAGGAGGATATAAAAAGAGAAGGGGTGAGATTTGTTAAATGGGTTTTGCCCTATTTTACAACTTTTCTTGCCACATCTGTTAAGTGAATCCCTGCAGTTGTTAAATTAGTAACACGGTTGTGAAGTGAATCTGGTTTCCCCATTGACTTTGCCTATCGAAAGGTTGCAAAAGGGGATCACATGACCCCGGGACATTGTGACATCATAAATGTGAATCAGTTGCCAAGCATACAAATGGAAATCACATGACCCTGGGGATGCTGCAATGGTCATAAGTGTGAAAAATGGTCATAAGTCACTTTTTTCAGTGCCACTGTAACTTTGATCAGTCACTAAGCGAACTGTTGCAAGTCGAGGACTACCTGTACTTTATCACTTTTTTCCCTGGTCATCAAGTTTTTGACACCTTGCTAGGCGACTGGTGGTACTCGGATTTTGCCGTATCCTAAAAGTGGTACAATCTGTGAAAAGTTTGAAAAGCCCTGGTCTAAAAGATAACAGCTACAAAATTATTTTAATAACTGCAGTCCAAATATTATTAAACCTTTGTCTATAAGTTTCATATAACTTACTGTATGAAATGGCATTAGCATGCATAAGAATGCTTTTTATCAAATTTTAAGTTCCAGTTGGATTTTTAGAATTTAAGTCTTTGTGTGGAAGATAAGAGGTTTGACTTTATACAAATCCATGTAAATGAACTCACATATTGATTTCACCTCCTTTCCCTTCCGTATATTAAATGTATCTGAATGTGGTTGGATAGGAGATACTCTATAAATACCGTCCTATAATAAGAACAATCATGCCTGTTGTGATATTAAACATTCTATTAAACCTTAATTTCTCTTCTGCACACGCAAGCACATTTTTTTATCTTCCATTTTCAATATAATAATCACATATTAATGAGAACAAATGCAGAAGTAAATCAGCAAGAATAATATAAAAGAACATTATGATCTGGCGACACACTTGCTTTCAGGACCAAATTAATGGAGAAATGAATGCTGCATTCAGCAGGCAAAGAAGAAAATTCATAATAAACTGTTAAATATTGTACATATGAAAATCTGCTGTAGCTGAGTTTGTCCCAAAAGCAGTATGTGAGCTTCTTGACTGAATAGGGATATTGGGCAGAGTCATCATCCAAACTAGCCATGGCAAGTTGTCCCATTCTGAAGGCAAAGGGAGGACTTTCAAGGCACTAACCAGTTCCATGGCTGCATGCTCCTCTGTGTGCTCCAAGCAAGACCAAAGAGCCACGTTTTCACATCTTTCTGAAAAGTTACAACAGTGGTCTGCAACCTTTCTGGGTTGGGGGACCGGAGAGAAGGAAAGCAGCTTCAAAATTGGTGCGCGTGCGTGCATGGGGCCACACACCCTGGCATGGCACTAGCAGCCCTGTTTGCGAATGCAGCATGCACTGGCAGCGTGTGAATGCACAAACCACCACACACACCCCGTGGCAGGTAGCGGCCCATTCACACATGCACAAACAGGCCGTGCAACCCACCCGGGCTAGCGGCCTCCTTCATGCATGCACAGACGGGCTTGGACACTCACCTAGCACTAGCGTCCCCATTCGCACCCACATGCATGTGCCAATGGGGCCATGGGTGCTAGCATGAGAGGGGGGAAATGCGTGCCCATGCGTGTGCGCACCGGCCAGCTGTGTCCGTGGCCCGCTGGCCAAGAGCCCGCGGCCCGATGCCAGGCCGTGGCCCATAAGTTGGGGATCCCTGGACTAGGACCTTGCCAGTTGGAGTTCTTTAACAGATGGGGCCCGTAACATACCTTCCCTGCCTGACTGGGTGGGAGGGACTGATGAAATTCAATGAAGAATGTTCCATAGTTAACATGCCATGCTTTAAAAGTCATAACTAACATCTTGAATTGGACCAGGAAACAAACTGGCATGCAGTGAAGCTTATGCAGCAAACATGTTACACGCACTGTTCTTTGGGCACCCATCCAGATGGCTGCATCCTGTACTAGCTGAAACGTCCTTATACTTTTCAAGGGTACCCCATGTAGAGTGTATTGCAACAGTCCAAATAGGAGATGACCAGGGAATGAGTGACCAAGTGACATATCCAGAAAAGGATTTACATAGAAACATGGAAAAGTGATGCCAGAAAAAGACCTAGTAGTCCATCAAGTCTGTTGTTTGAAATTTTTTTTTGAGTTTTTGTTTTCTTTTATTTATTATTTTTTATATATTTAGGGTTTTACTTTTTAATTTGGAACAACCTGCCTCCAGAAGCTGTGGATGCTCCAACACTGGAAGTTTTTAGGAAGAGACAGGACAGCCATTTGTCTGAAATGGTATAGGGTTTCCTGCCTGAGCAGGGGGTTGGACTAGATGACCTCCAAGACCCTTTCCAACTATTGTTGTTGTTGTTGTTGTCGTCATCATCATCATTATCATCATCATTTAATGTTTAATTTAGTTGTTTTAAATAATATTTGCCAGATCAGAGAAGTCAGTCTTGAAGACATTTCACTTCTCATCCAAGAAGCTTCTTCAGCTGAAGAACAAAGAAAAACAAGAAAGTCCAGTTGCTTCTTGAAAAAGCACCTTTGGGACAAACATGACCTGTATGATTGAGAATCTCCATAGACATTTCCATTTAATAGAATTTATTTCCAGGTAGTGTTTCTCAATATGTGGGATTTCAGTTCCTATTATTCACACCCTAGAACGATGGGAGATATAGTCCAACACATTACACAGATCAAAAGGTTGGGAAGACTTTGTACGCTAAAGCTGAAGTTAAAAACAAATCTTTTGAGGGGGAAAAAGGTTTAGCAAAAGTAAACCTTATTATAAAAGAGGGGGGCTGCTTGATATCCCACTTTAAAATTTCCCCCTCCCCCCTCTTTTTTTTTAAAAAAATCATCAGTTTATTTCCTAGAATCTGCTCTTGAGTAGGAGAGATTAAACTGTTGATTCTTTTAGATGGCTATTGTGCTTTATCAGAATGTATTAATTACATATCCCTTCAAAACAAGGGTAAACATTGCTGCCATTTGGATAGCAAGCCCATGCCAACATGATGGATATGATCCTGGTCACCCTGCACTGTTGACCTTTTTAATTGGCCTCTTTAAATGTTTTATGCAGCCAGAAAGAAATTCAATCAGCACCAGGAACTGCTGATTCCTATGAAAAAAGTGATTGTTTGATAAACCTTATAATGTCACCTACGATATCACTGCACATTAGCCCAAATGCCACAACCCAGTGTATCCCTTCTTTGTGGTTCTGCATACTGAAGAGTAAGACTGTGAATAATGAGGGCCTGATTATACAAAAAAGACTCTTGCCCCATGGGTATGAGTGATGAACTGCTCCATTAAAAATTACGCTATGCCAGTGTCAGCCTGACATCAGCAAAATGAGTAGGTACCCAAAAAAAAATGTAGAGAGATGTTTAGCATTCAGATGGAGCTGTGGTGTTAATGCCAACATTTCTTTGCACCAGGACATACTTTGGATGGGATCATGATCAGCAGCAACACCTCTCTTTGGCATCAGAAATTTTGATGTTCCTCAACGATATCATTGCTGATATTACCATCAAAGGTAATCTAACATTTATACAGGTGTTTTACTCATCTGAATTACTTCTCACAATTCAGAGGGAAATTTAAATATTTTGGGAAAACCTTACTAAACTTCATTTAGCGGGTCTTGAGATCTTGAAGCACCCAGATTTCAGAGGGATTCATTAGAGAAGTTTACATAAAAATAATTATGTTGAGATAGTCATGACTTCTGGGATAACCTTGAAGAATATTGGAATCTGTCTTGCATTTACTGGTTTTTCTTATTTGTTTTTTTTTTGGGGGGGGGGAACTGCATGTTGAATGCATTGTTTTCTTGTGAATATATATTTAGAGCCCAGCGTTTGAACTGATGAAGGGGATAACACATTGGTTGTTTTGTTTTTGTTTTTTTGTAATACCAGGGATGTGACACATTTGAAGAGCTGGAATAATCATCACAAAGTCACCAGGAAACGGATGGTTATGCGTGAACCGAATATTGTGTCATAAAAGCAGTATTCAATTTTCTGTTATTTAGCTACAACTTTTTCCTTTTAAGAAACAAATATTCCAACCTTAGAATCCAAGCGGTATGCAGTTGTGGTACCATACTAGCTTTGGAGATACTTTGTGTAACCCGGCTCACGGAGTTGTTTGGGAATAAAAGACAAGGAAAAGAAGGTCATGTGGACTGAGCAATTTGGAGGAGACGTAGGATACGTATGTAATAAATAAAAATAATAATTTATCGCTATAATTTGTTCAAGGAAAGGGAAATAGTCAATTTTGAATTGATGAGCAAATCAAGGTGCATTGATTGATGGATTTTAAAGATTTATATCCTATTTCACAAATCAGCCATTTGTCTCCAAAGCAGCTTGTATTGCTTTTTAAAATCAAGAGCATTGACTGAGGCAAGGTTAGGGATTCCATGGAAACATATAATCCCCATTCCTAAACTGCTCCCCTAGACATCTGCAGGAAAACAGTCAGGTTGACTGATGCAGTTTTTAGCATTTTCCATATGGCTTTACCATATCCACCTGTGGTTATCACCAAGTCACTGGAAGATATATCCAAAGCCCTGAAAAAGAGCTGAAAGGGATTGCCTAAATCAGAACTATGCAATCAGACAATGTTAAAACAAGATAATGAAAAAATGAGAAAGCCTGTTTGGTGCTGTTTTATATTCGAGGGAAAACCAGGAGGCAGCAGGCACAGTTAACGATTTATTTTGAGATCATGTACCAGGCGAGGCACCGCCGGGATTCACTCTTATTTATACAAAAACTCAGTAACGAAAAACCAATCAGCAGGCGGTGTTCTCCCGCCACGTGGCGGCAGCCAATCAAGCGAGGTCAGCTGTAGCAGCCGCGGCTGTCAACGAGGTGTTGCTGTGGCCAGCTGGCAGCTTTGACAGCTCCGGATGTTCTGCGCATGCTACAGCTGACCTCGCTTGATTGTTATCTGCAGCCACCAGAAGGGGGCATTTCTGCCCTCTGAAATGAACTGGTGTCGCAAAATCTTAATAGTGTCGAAATTGTGCAACAGGCACTGTTATCCGTGTGTTGTCAGGAAGTGCACGGACTGGTGCACTTTTCTCTTGCCTAGAAAACTGTGTGAGCTATTGCAGTTTTCTTGGCAAGTTTTCAGAAGTGGTTTGCCATTTCTTTCTTCTTAGGGCTGAGAGGAAAACACAGATCAAAGGTCGCCCAGCTGACTTTGTGCCTAAGGAAGGACTAGAATTCAAGGCCTCCCGGTTTCTAGCTTGCTGCCTTAGCCACTCCACCTGTTATATATCAGCTGTTTAAACTGTTAGTCACCTCACACATTCGTGAGGGAAACACGGGTTTATTCTCCTCACACGTTCGTGAGGAAGAACACGGCAGCCCGTTGACAGCGGCTGACCTTGACAGTCAGCTGGGCGACCTTTGATCTGTGTTTTCCTCTCAGCCCTAAGAAGAAAGAAATGGCAAACCACTTCTGAAAACTTGCCAAGAAAACTGCAATAGCTCACACAGTTTTCTAGGCAAGAGAAAAGTGCACCAGTCCGTGCACTTCCTGACAACACACGGATAACAGTGCCTGTTGCACAATTTCGACACTATTAAGATTTTGCGACACCAGTTCATTTCAGAGGGCAGAAATGCCCCCTTCTGGTGGCTGCAGATAACACATAATGTGGGATTGAGGTTGGGATGGAGAGTCATTATCAGGTTGATGTGTTCTTAGTGTGATTTAAAAGTGCTATATCAATCCTATTGGCTACAGTTTCAGTGTGTATTTTCCTTTTCTAAGTGTAAACAATTGGAATTCAGAGTTGGAGTCAGAAGGAATTCACAGAGTAGCAAAGAAAAGGATTATGCGATTCCAATTCAGGTAATTACTCCTTGCAATACAAATAAATGGTATTGTTTAAAACATTTAGTCACGTCCGACTCTTGGCTATTTTATAGGCAAGTGTTCTCCATGCTACTCTGTCAAGCAGAAGTTCTTTCAATTGTTGGATGTTCAGCTTTGTATCAGATTTGATGTTATCAAGTCAGCATGTTCTTTGCTTGCCTCTTCTTCTTGTTCCACTAACCATTCCTAACCTCACTGATTTCTCCAATGAATTTGCACGCATGAGGTTCAAGGTGTTAGTTATGACGTACAAAGCCCTTCATGGCATGGGTCCGGATTACCTACGGCAACACCTGCGACCGGCGTCAACTTCCCTCCGTCCAGTGCGCTCCCACAGAGAGGGCCTCCTCAGGGTGCCGCCGATCAAAGAATGCCGATTGGTGACCCCCAGGGGGAGAGCGTTCTCTGTGGGCGCGCCAGACCTTTGGAACAGCTTACCGGTTGAGCTCCGGACGGCCCCCGACCTTCGCTCCTTCCGGCGCGATCTTAAAACATTCTTTTTCGAACAAGCTGGCCTGGTCTGACGGGATGGGGTTGGGTTTTTAAAATTAGTTTTTAACTTAATATGTATTGATTTTATGGGCATGATGTTTAATGGTTTTTAATGGTTTTTTAATTTTTGTATCTGATTTTTATTGTGTATTGCCCTGTTCACCGCCCTGAGTCCTTCGGGAGAAGGGCGGTATAGAAATCAAATTATTAAATTATTAAATTAAATCAGATGTAGTATAATTTTAGCTTCTAGTGATGTGTCTAGTGAAGTGGGCCTTAGAAAAGCTGAGCAACAACAAAGCTAGTGGAGGTGACAGTATTCCAGCTGAGCTATTCAAAATCTTAAAAGACGATGCAGTAAAAGTGCTACACTCAATTTGCCAGCAAATTTGGAAAACTCAACAGTGGCCACAGGATTGGAAAAGATCAGTTTACATCCCAATTCCAAAGAAAGGCAGTGCCAAAGAATGTTCAAACTATCGCACCATTGCACTCATTTCTCATGCTAGCAAAGTTATGCTTAAAATCCTACAAGCTAGACTCCAGCAGTATGTGGATCGAGAACTACCAGAAGTACAGGCAGGATTTCGAAGAGGCAGAGGAACTAGAGATCAAATTGCCAACATACGCTGGATCATGGAAAAAGCTAGAGAGTTCCAGAAAAACATCTACCTCTGCTTCATTGACTATGCTAAAGCCTTTGATTGTGTGGATCATAACAAACTGTGGCAAGTTCTTAAAGAGATGGGAGTACCAGAACATCTTATTTGTCTCTTGAGAAACCTATATGCGGGCCAAGAAGCAACAGTGAGAACTGGACACGGAACCACTGATTGGTTCAAAATTGGGAAAGGAGTCCGGCAAGGCTGTATACTGTCGCCTTGCCTATTTAACTTATATGCAGAGCACATCATGAGAAAGGCAGGGCTAGATGAATCAAAAGTTGGAATTAAGATTGCTGGAAGAAATATCAACAACCTAAGATATGCAGATGATACCACTCTAATGGCAGAAAGTGAAGAGGAACTGAAGAGTCTCTTGTTGCGAGTGAAGAAGGAGAGTGCAAAAGTTGGGTTGAAACTAAACATTAAGAAAACTAAGATCATGGCATCCGGCCCTCTTAATTCCTGGCAAATAGATGGGGAAGAAATGGAGGTAGTGACAGATTTTATTTTCCTGGGCTCCAAGATCACTGCAGATGGGGACTGTAGTCAAGAAATTAAAAGACGCTTGCTCCTAGGGAGGAAAGCCATGGCAAATCTAGACAGCACACTAAAAAGCAGAGACATCACCCTGTCAACAAAAGTGCGTATAGTCAAGGCTATGGTCTTCCCAGTTGCAATGTATGGCAGTGAAAGCTGGACCATAAGAAAGGCTGAGCGCCAAAGAATTGAAGCCTTTGAACTATGGTGCTGGAGAAGACTCCTGCGAGTTCCTTGGACTGCAAGGCGATCAAACCGGTCAGTCCTAGAGGAGATCAACCCTGACTGCTCTTTAGAAGGCCAGATCCTGAAGCTAAAACTCAAATACTTTGGCCACCTAATGAGAAGGAAGGACTCACTGGAAAAGAGCCTAATGCTGGGAAAGATTGAGGGCAATAGAAGAAGGGGACGACAGAGAATGAGGTGGCTGGATGGAGTCACTGAAGCAGTAGGCGTGAGCTTAACTGGACTCCAGAAGATGGTAGAGGACAGGAAGGCCTGGAGGAACATTGTCCATAGGGTCGCAATGGGTCGGACACGACTTCGCAACTAACAACAACAACAGTGATGTGTCTGGTTTTATATCATTTAACACCTCTCTGTTAGTTACTCTGATCATCCATGGTGTACACAGTGCACCACAGTTCAAAGGCATTAATTCTTCTTCGATCAGCCATTCTTAGTGTCCAACTCTCATACCCAAACATCATTATAGGGAAGACCATTGCTCTAACTAGCCTGCTTTTTGAATTTATATCAATATCTCTGCTTTTCCAAATCTTATTCATGTTAACCATTGCAGTGTGGCCTAAGGTTTGATTTCAGAACTGCCATCATGAACAATTTTGGATCCAAGGAAGATAAATTCTCGAACTATTTCAATTAACATCTCATGTCCCTCTGCAGCTGTTGTCATTATCTTTGTTTTCCTGGTGTTAAGACTCTGTCCTACTTTTTTCACTTTCATCCTTGATTTTCCAGGTCATTTTTCCCAGGTCTTCCTTATTTTCAACCAATAGTGTTGTATCATCTGTGTGCCTCAAATTATTTATGGTTCTTCCTCCAATCTTCTCTCCAACATCAGGCAGTTCTGGATCTAATTTCCGCATGATCACTTCAGAATACAGACTGAACAAAAACGGATCCTGAACTGATCTGGTTCGCCATAAAAAGTTCTCACTAATGGGATAAAAACAGATTGTCATGGTTCCGACAGATGAAACTCTTCAAAAGAACTTCGAGGCTTTGTTTACCTTAAAGGATCTTTTATTTGAGTAACATAACATTGGCACTGCATAATCGAAACCAAAAACTGAATTCCCCTCCCCCTGGACACATAGTATCAAAGCACAATTCCCTCCTCCAATTAACAGTCATAAATCACATTCACCAATTAGTTTGAAGCACGGGCTTCATCTCCAGCTCTCCAGCCTGCCAATTCTTTATCAGCTCTGGGCTCAATAACCTTAATTCTCACACTAAGTTTAGTGTTGTTATGTCTAGTTGGACTCTCATTCACATCCCCCCTCCCATCTAACTCTAAAAGCGAAAGGAAGAAAGATGGCTACATTCCCATCTGTTGTCAATGCAAAAACACCCAATGTTAGCAGCGTTGACACAGATCTTTTCAATTCCTGAGACCATTGACATGTAGTCCATATCTCTTGACACAGGGCAGTGATGATGTCAACTGGCAGTAGTCTTAATAATTCCACAGGTATTCAATCAATACCTGGGCCCTTCCGGTTTGACAAATTTCCCCATGGCCCATTCTGCTTCTTCTTTCAAGTTGTTTGGTTCTTTATTAATTGGGCTGTGGTCGTTAATATAAATATAAATAAACAGGTAGGGATATAGAGAAATGTTAGAACAGTGTTTTCACCAGAAGTATGTAAACATTTCTAATTTATTTATGTATGATATTTATATGGTTTCCCCCTTCTCAGCAAGTGATTTTGGGTGGCAAACAGAATTACAATGGAAACAGTCACAAGCATTATAAAAATGAAAATACAAACCAGCCGAGTAATATCAAACATCAAACCCAAGAGCCATGGTGGTGCAGTGGTTAGAATGCAGTATTGCGGGCTAACTCTGCTGACTGCCAGCAGTTCGATTCTGACTGGCTCAAGGTGGACCCAGCCTTCCATCCTTCCGAGGTCAGTAAAACGAGGACCCAGATTATTGGGGCCAATTTGCTGACTCTGTAAACTGCCCAAAGAGAGGGCTGTAAAACACTATGGGGCGATATATAAGGCTAAGTGCTATTGCTAAATCACAAATACAACTAAGAAGTGGGTCCCTGCATATACTCAGGGCCTAAGCCTGGGCCCAAAGTTGGGTCTTTAAAGCCTTATGAAAAGCCAATGCCCAGGTTGCTTGATTGGATCAAACAGATAGAAACAACTGGGTGCAAATGGTCCCTCAGGTAACCCAGTCCTAAGCCATGAAAAGTTTTAAAGGCAACAACCAGTAACTTGAATTATTCTCAGAAGCACCCTGGCAATTGCTGCAAAAACTGCTGGGTGGACAAAGAAAAACAGAAAATGTGTTTAGTTTCTTAAAAGAGAGCCATCCATGTTGATTTTATTTTTTTTTTCTAGGAAGTTATAGAAATACAATGAATGAAATTTGCTGTCTTCGGGTTAAGTTCTCTTTATGCGTATATATTACAGAAAAAGCTATAACTTTGTCTCTATGCAATGTCATTTCGAACCCTTGAAACCCCCTTTGTGGACAAAAGGGCACAAAACAGAGTTAGCTGGTTCCTCCTGAATTACGTTTACCTGTCACGATCGTCTGCAAGACTGCTGCCAGCATTTCCCGTTGACTCTGAAGCGTTGCTTTCTTTTCCTCCACAATTGTATATAGCTGCACATCAAAAAGCAGTTATACTTTACATCCTATTCTTGCAACTGCTATCCTAAGCTTCTTTCTAAGGCCCAATGTGAAGCTGTTTGATTACAAGAAAACAGGAGTTATGAGCTGCTATCAAGTGCCCTTATTGATACTTGACAGCGTGAATTCTCCTTTATTGGAATAATTACCAGCGAGTTAAGAATTGGTAATATCATTTGTGTTCTGTTTACGCCTTCCAGATGAGAAGCAATCACACATTGGCATTGCTATTTGATGACTTCATTTCATTGCAAACGTGTTGCTCTAGAATTGAGAGATAAATAAAGGAGTTATAAGCCAAACTGTAAATTAGGTGCACTGCAAGGAGAAGATGAGACCCTGACTTATAACAAACCAATACAAGATAAAAGCAATGCAATTAGAGAGAGAAAGAGAGAGCAAGAAACACTCAACGATGCATATTATATAAGGAACATAAAATTGTACATCATCTGCCGCTCTTCCAATTTACAGCAAATCAGACAGCTGAAACCTGGAGCTGAAATTATAAGAGATGCACCCAGGGCTCACACCTACACGACACACCAGCTTGGCTGTGTGCAATTTGTCACATAAAATCTCAACAAACATTTTTGCCTTCAATGAGTGGAAACAATAAATGCTTTCCCGTCATTTACCTGCTGAACTTGGATTTCTTTTAATACCTTTAGATAAATACATTGTTTGCCAGGTTAAACTGACTGGCCCTGCCTCCATTTCATTTTGCACACTGTATGGTGAGTTATCAGAGCCGCTAAGGTGGCAGCAAATCAGATAAGAAACGTCTGCCAGTGGTAGTAGATTGACAGGGTCAGTTCTGCCACACAGGAGCACAGCCTGAGATCTTGGGTTGAATATAGGCTCCCTTGAAACAGGTTCCTCCAAAAATAACCCCCCAACTATAATTTTTAGTGTTAACAGAGCAATTCAAAACATATTGAAGCCTGGGGTTCTACCAAAAGAACAATTAACAAGCATATTGTTCCAGATCCAGCATATAAATATGTAAGAAACCAGCCCATTCTAACTACCAGTCAACAAGAGAACCAATCAGCTGCTCAGAATTTAAATATAGCTCCAAACGAACAACCAATCACACGACCAAGTGACCACAGTGGCACACAAGGCATTTATAAGCTAAGGAAACAGGACAAGAAAATCCTGCTGATGGTGTTACCTAGTCTGGTAACGAAACGTTCAGAAACTAAACGGAAACAAGCTTGTAGAGGAAACCACTGCCAAGATCTAAAACCCTATTGTTTTAAATTTTGAACTTCTGTTCAGTTGTGTCTCAGAAACTGTCTGGAGAAATCCTTGTAGTTATCCTTGGCAAAGGTTTTTCAGAAGTGGCTTGCCATTGCCTCCTTCCTTAGGCCAAGAGAAAATGGCTGGCCCAGGTCTGGCAGCTGTCTTTGTATCTAAGCCAGGACTAGAACTCGTGGTCTTCTGATTTCTAGCCTGATACCTTAAACCAGGGGGTCCCCAACCTATGGGCCGTGGCCCGGTAGCGGGCCGTGGGTTTTTGGCCAGTGGGCTGCAGAAATGGCTGGCCAGGGCACACATGCATGGGCGCACATTCCCCCCCCTCGGACTAGCACCCACAGCCCTGTTTGTGCATGTGTATGGGTGCGAAAGGGAATGCTAGTGCAGGGGCATGCATGCCCCGTTTGTGCATGCGAGAACAGGCCTCTAGCATGGTGTGTGTGCGTGGCCCATTTGCACATGCATGAACAGGCCCTAGCCGCCGCAGGGGTGTAAGGCTATTTGCACATGCATGTGGTGCCAGTGCATGCCACATGCATGAACGCAGCCACACACTGGGGTGTGGCCCCGTTTGCGTACGTGCATGCATGTGCACACGCAGTAATTTGGAAGCTGCTCTCCTCTCCAGGCCACGAGCCCAGAAAGGTTGGAGAACTCTGCCTTAACCATTGTACCAAACTGGCTTTCATAATTTGATTTTAACATATATTGAAATTCAGAAAAATAAATTGGCTTCACCAATTCTTTGTTCATGCTCTGGAATCCACCTGTTTGACATGGTACAGAAAGTCAAGTATAGTCCTTAACTCAGACATGTCAAACACAAGGCCCGCGGGCCACAAACGGCCCGCCATACGATTGAATCCGGCCCGCACAACTCTCCTGGAAATTACCAAGGTCCGGCCTCCACCACCTTGGCGCCGGCCCGGCTGAGCACCTGCTCAGTAGGAGGCAAGTGCACGTGGGCTGGTAGAGCCCAGCAACATTTGCAGCTCATTAGCCCCTCGACAGCTCATTGGCCAGAGCCGTCTCCTGCGTCTCCCAGTCCTCCTCCACCATGTGCAGTTCCGGAAAAAATAGTGAGACTCAAAAAGTTCAATCAATCGATTCAAACTGCTCACAAAAAAACCCTTGCAAAATTTGAATTGATTGGTTGAACTTGCTTTTTCAGACTGCACGTGGGGGCAGCGGAGGAAGAGACTGGAGGACTGGAAAGGTGAGTGGGCCCTTTTTCTACCTGCTACGCGGGTGGGGGCGGCCAGTCTTGGGGTGCCCCGGGGGGCCTGCCTCTTCCCTACCCGGCAGGTCTCCCCTTGCCCTGCTGCACCGCCACCTCTGCTAGCCTGGGGTGGGGGTCCACAGGGGTCTTAGAAGCTTCCCCGTCAGCCCCTGCCTTTTGGCGTGCCGCGGCCGGCAGACCTTACAAGAGATTCCCCTGTGGTGCCTGCCAGGCTGGCTGACCTTGGCAACATGTCCAAGCCATTGGTGCACCGCCCCTGTCTCTGTTTGTGCAGGGACCCAGAGGCATTCCCCCCCTGTATGGGGATCCGCTCTGCCGCCCCCTTTTTTCAGCTGCCTGGTCCGAAGAGGAGCCGAAGGGAGCAGCTCTGCAAGCCCCCGCCGCCCCCTTCTCTCAGCTTCCTGGCAGCACATCCCACAGGGGAGGTCTGCTAGGGAGGTGGCAGTCTGGTGTTGTTTCCCCCCTTGTGCGTGTGTGTGTGTGTGTGTGTGTGTGTGTGTCAGACCCACAGGAATGGCTAGTAAAGGTGGTGGCAGTCCGGCATTTGCGTTTCTCTGTGTGTCAAGCCCCGTGGGCCCGACACACAGGAGGGGGGGGACGCCACTTCCTTACCAGCCATTCCCGCGGGTCTGACACACGCACGCATGCATGAGGGGGGGAAACGCTGGACTGCCGCCGCCTCTACCAGCTCTGCAAGCCTTTGCTGCCCCTTCTCTCCGCTGCCTGGCCTGAACAAAGAGGAGCCGAAGGGAGCAGCTCTGCAAGGCTCTGCCGCTCCCTTCTCTCAGCAGCCTGGCCCGAACGAAGGGACGCCCCTTCGTTCGGGCCAGGCAGCGGAGAGAAGGCGGCAGAGGCTTGCAGAGCTGGTAGAGGCGGCGGCAGTCCAGCGTTGTTTCTCCCCCTCGTGCGTGCGTGTGTGTGTCAGACCCACGGGAATGGCTGGTAGGGAAGCGGCATTCCCCCCTTTCTGTGTGTCGGGCCCACGGGGCTCGACACACAAAAAAACGCAAACGCCGGACTGCCGCCACCTCTACCAGCCGTTCCCGCAGGTCTCACACACACACACACACACACACACACACACACACACACACAAACACGAGGAGGGAAACAACGCTTGACTGCCGCCTCCCTAGCAGACCTCCCCTGCGGGATGTGCTGCCAGGAAGCATGGCAGCCTGATGAGCGGACCCTACGAACCGCGGTCCATCAGCTGAGGCCGAGCCAGCTCCGGGATGCTGCCAGAGTCAACGAGTGGCTCGGCGTGGCACAGAATATAGATATGTTGCTAAGAAGGGGCCAAGCTGTAAGATCAAATCTCCTGAGCAGACTGAAAGAAAGAGCTCCCTACTCTGCTATCAGGAAATTAAATATTTTATTAAAAAATATTCAAAGTACAGGGTAGCAAAAAAAAAAGAGGAGCCCGTGTCATTTTAATAAGGCACCCCTCAAAATAAAATCTTAAATAATAACTTAGAAGCTAAGCACCATTCTCAGATCCCCGTGGAGCACAGCTTTCCCAGGGGGAGGGGAGAGGGGCGGCCCAAAGGAACACCTTCCTCGGCTCTTAGGGGCTAAGCAGGCATTGTGTGCCACCAGCTAAGCTCCTGAAGGAAGACTGCATTCCGAGGCCCAGCAGAGATTTTTACTGCTGTGTTGTCTTTGGGGCTTTTCAAAAGCAAGCTACAGTCTACTCTAGTCTGTTCTAGCGACCTGAAGGTCTTTAGGATAAACACAGTTCTGCACAGCAACAGCCCCAACTCTACCTTTGGCTTTGCAGCCAGGGAGGCCCAACCGTATCAGTTTACTTAGGCTTTCTTTTTGGCAAATTCCAACACCTGATCTTTCAAACTTATATGGGACAGGTTATTAGCGAGTCTTGGCCTACCATCCAACGGAATACCCAATTAATTCCAAGCAGAGCTTTACCTTTGGGATTCAGATGAGCCCCCCCCCCCAATTCTCCAGCCAAAGGCAGCTGCAGACCTTTCCCAAGGGTGCTCAAAGGGCCTTTTCTCGCTCTTCAAGGTATCTAATCGATGATATCTGATTCATGGGCTTCCTCTTCTGTGTTCTGAATGTCTAAATTGCTGCAGTGAAATAGGAGCATTTCTCAACACTATGTACCTGATGGGACCTCAGGAACTACAAAGCAGCCATTTGTTCCCCCTACTTGCTAAGGGAGAGGGCATTATATTTGTGCAAGCAAGATGTAAATGTAGTTAAAAAATAAAAAGGCAGCCGGATACCATTGTGCCCAACCACATAACTAAAGCATGCATCAGCATAAATGAACCCAGAACACTGACCCTTCTCACAACAGGCAGTGGTAAGCACCATTTGGCATCTGGCAGGCAAAGCTTTAAAATGCCATTCACTTGAACCTTGGCCCGCAAGCAAGAGATCTCCAGATTTATTTGAAATAAATAACTTATTTGTTATATTTGAAATTTTACTCCTTTTTGCCCCACTCTTAGACATAATACACTTCTGAACTAATACAACACAATAGTCTTACATGCAACTGGCCCTTTGAAGGCAACCATGATGCTGATGTGGCAAAAGTTTCCAGGAAGCAGTTTCCTCCAACTTCTTCTGCCTTGAAAGATCTCTGGAGAGGAGCAGAAGGTGGCAGGGAAGCTGCATGAGGGAAGGCTGCTCCAACAAGCCAGCATCATGACCACGCATGATTGGAAATGGGGATTCCCTTTCAAGAAGGGCCAGCCCCCCTCATGCAGGACTGGGAAGTGCTGCTCCCTGCTTCCTCTTGCTCTCCAGAGATCTGTCAAGGCAGAAGAAGGAACTCTCTCTCTCTCTCTCTCTCTCTCTCTCTCTCTCTCTCTCTCTCTCTCTCTCTCTCTCTCTCTCTCTCCCTCCCTCCCTCCCTCCCTCCCTCCCTCTCCCTCTCCCTCTCCCTCTCCCTCTCCCTCTCCCTCTCCCCCCCTCTCTCTCTCTCTCCCTCTCCCCCCCCCCTCTCTCTCTCTCCAAGCTTGGAGACTAGGAGAATATCTACATCTGAGCTAACAAACTACCAATCATGCCTGGGCTTGGGAAGAAGGCCCTTTCCATCCTCTGTGGATAAAAGTTCCTAAACTTGGAATGCAGTCTGTGTGCGTGTGCGTGTGCACATGCTTGGCTGCAGAAGTTTGCGGAGGTGAAGAGCTTGTGGGGCAACGAGTTGTCCCCACATCAAATTAGCCGGTGCAACTTGTTCTTTCCTGACCAGGTATCTTGAGTCAGCTGCGCTGAGTGAGCAGCATTGAGCTGACCACGCCCACTCAGCCACACCTACTTGGTCACGCCCACTTGGTCACGCCCACCCGGCCCTTTGAGGGCAACCATAATACTGATGCGGCCCTCAATGAAATTGAGTTTGACACCCCTGCCTTAACTGAAAAAAATAGGGCACCATTGGTTCATAGCAGCTGGAAATTTCTGCAAGCAATATTCCTCACCCTCTGAGGTAAAAAAAAATGAAGCTTGCCTTGTATATGTATGTTTTCCAGCAAATGCTTCTTTTCTCAAATTCAATAATAAAAGAACTAGGCACCCATGTTAATCAGACTTTATTTTACTCTGTGTGTTTTCTTCTGAAGTTAGTATTCCCCTAATAAAATTAACAGCAAAGAAAGTTTGTTCTCTGTGGTAACCAAAGCAAAAGTGGCCATAGAGTCTTAGAGTCCTGTAACTGGATGAGTGGAGAGATGCTAGAAGAGAACAACTGAAACTCAGTTGGTTGCCAACCCTCCAAAAAGGGGGGGGAAGGGGAGGGGGAAATACATTTCCATGCAACAAGGAGAGGTTCTCAAGAAGTTCTTACCCCACTTTCCAGTGGAAAACACCTTTATCCTTTGATCTGATTTCAGCCTGTTTCAGCAGCAGGCTATACCCGCCCGCTGTTCTGTTCCAGCCTACTACCGGCCCTGCAGAAAAGGCAGGGACAACCCCTTTACAAAAAGGCAAGAGGCTGGAACTTAGCCTGCCAAATTTATTGACACAAAACAGAGCAAACAGAGCAAAACAAAAACACGAACCATGAAACAGGAGCTATTCAAATGGTTGCCTTCAGCAAACCAGCCCTCCCACACATTCCCCTTTTAAACAGTTCAAGGCATGGCTTCTCAATGTCTCCTTCCGAGGTGCCCCATTGCCTTCCTCTGTTTACTCCTGATTGACTGCCTCCTGCGTCGGGCGTCCTTGAACAGGGCCAGCTGTGGGTCATCTTCATCTACGCTGTCAGGCTCACACAGCTGGGTCTGCATAGTAACCAGATGAGAGGGGCCTGGCTGAGGGCTCTGTGAAGCCTCAGGACTGTCCTCTGCAGGCTCTCCAAAACCCCCCTCCTCCTCCTCCTCTGAATCATCCGACCCAACTGCCGAACCCACAGGCTGACCCTGAATCACAACACCCGCTAGTAGTATTCTGAGATTGCAAAAAAGGTACATATTGGAATCAAATGCTTGACTGTGGAGTTCATGTGTTGAATGTGGATTGCCCATTTCCACTCTAGAAGGGCCAGAGAAAGTTGGGTAGTTGATGAATCAATTCAGATGATTCCCACATTATGGGTTACCAATCCTTAAGTTTAGAATTTAATAATGCACTTTCCCTTTGCCTTAAAGCAGACATGTCAAACACAAGGCCCGGGGGCCAGATCCGGCCCGCGAAGTGGTTTCATGCGGCCTGTGAAGCCATCCTGGAAACAGTGAGGGAACGGCCCCCACTGCCTTGGCCCTGGCCCAGAGACCCTCCTTTTGCCAGAGACCCTCAGATCTGTCCCACTCCTGCCCAGGCCCCCATAGGCACCCTTGAGGTGAACGATGTAGAGCTGACCATGCCCACCCAGTAGGCCATATGCACTCTAGCCACGCCCACCCAGTAGGCCACGCCCACTCAGGCCACACCCACCCGGCCCCCTGAGGGCAACCGCAATGCTGATGCGGCCCTCAATGAAATTGAGTTTGACACCCCTGCCTTAAAGAGTCCATGTTGAATTCTTAAAGGCAACGATGTACACATTTCAAAATCAAGAAAATTGTCACCATAAAACATGACATATTTCTGCATAAAATTTACATACATTCATACAGTACATACAGGTGCAACTTTAGAAATTCCTAGAGTAATTTCAATAGGAATAAAGACATAATAAGCAACCTGAAGTTCAGGTTCTAACTAGCTATTTACAGTTTTTCTAGTTTAAACATGGAATTGATATCTGTCTGAAAAACAGGACACATGGTCACGATAAACACTCTCCCTCGGCAGATTAATGCACATTCAAGGCTTGGGGATTTCCGGGATGGTTATTATCATCTGATGATATCCATGATCATTGCCAGGTTGTTTGTGCCACAATAAAAACTAATGATGGAGCCCTTAAGTGAAGTGTGAAATTTAAATGTTTTACTTTATTCTGTACTAGCTGAGACATTTCTTCTGCAACAGATTTTAAATGCAGCTGTACCTGTTTATGCTTGTAATACGGTACTTTTGTATCAATGAAAAAAGCAGAGATGTCTTTTGCATACCAGCTAGAACAGGGATGTCAAACTGCCGGCCCGCACGTCATCCGGAAGCTGCGCCCACCCCATTGCCGGCAATGGCAAAACTGTCCCGATACGTTACGCGACGTCACGTGACGTCACGAGTTTGACATGTCTGAGCTAAAAGATCTTCCATTGATCCAAAGCAGGGGAGCAAATTTGAACAAAAGATTTAAAGAAACAAAGCAGTAATGTATATCTGGTTGGTAAAATAATGGAGTCATTAGACAGAGTTCTGATCCAATTTTCTCAAAATGTTTCTAAGACATAGTTTTGGCCATGGTAATTGAGAATCCTGGGAGCTATGGAGCACAATACATTGAGGTGGGCAAATTTTATTTTCAACAATCTTATACCATGTTTTCCCGAAAATAAGACCCGGTCTTATACTTTTTTTGCCCCCCAAAGAGGTGGATGTCTTTTTTTTGCCTCACCTCACGGCAGCGGCACCAAGAGCCCCATCCAGCAGGAGGCTGTGTGGCCTGCCAAGCTATGCCCCTGCCATGAGGCAAGGCAGGTGGGGGAGGGGGTGGAGCGCCCCCAAATTAAAATCTGATGGAGACTAGAGGCTCTTTCTGTTTGTGAATGGGGCGCTTTGAAACGGAGAGATGAGGTCCGTCTCCAAGCGCCCCATTCTCAAGCAGATGGAGCTTCTAGTCTTCGTCAGATCTCCGTTCGGGAGAAAAGCATTCCGATAGGAACGAAGTGACTCACTTCCCCGCCCCGCCTCTATCTCCACTCGCAGACTTACCTGCTGTGTGCCAAGGGGCCAGCAGGCTATGGCTGCTGCCGGCCACTGTCAACCTCTGTGCGCTTGTCGCCACTTGTGCTGGCCATGTCCATCCCCACCCCCCACCCCTGGCTTATTTTTGGGGTAGTACTTATATTAGGCCCACCCAAAAAAATCAGGCTAGGGCTTATTTTCAGGGTGGGTCTTATTTCGGGGGAAACATGGTAGTAAATATATCTGTCAAGCCCATCGGGCTCGACAACACAAAGGGACACGGGGGAGCACCACAAGTGGCGTCCGCGCGAGACGGGCGGCCGCGCAGGACCCACGCCCGCGCCATCAGCTGCGAGGTGGCCGGAAGCAACCACGGGCGGCCACGCAAGACACACGGCCGCACCATCAGCTGTGCAGTGGCCGGAAACAGCCACGGGCGGCCGCGCAAGACACACGGCCACAGTTTCACGAGGCGGGCGGTCACACGGCGGCCGTGCCTACGGAGCTGCCGGAGGCGCGCGTGGGCATGCGTATGGGCGGCTGCCTCATCCCCTCAAACGTTTCAGCGGCTTGCACGTCGGCGGCAGCACCAGGCGCTTTACAGCCGCGCTTGGACAAGGGGGGCTGCCAGGGGGCTGCGGTTGTGGCGCGGGGTGTTAGGATGGTGGAGGGGAGCACGTCTAGGTCCTTGGGGCATGGGGATAGGGGGAGCTGGGCGTACACCTACCTCCACGCTGTCTGGACCTCAGTGACAGGGGAAGAAGCAGGGTGTGGGAAGACGGGTAAGGGGGGTGGGGTTTTACGTGGCTCGGGCAGATGCTGGTCTGCGCAGGGCAAGGGTGGGGCTAATGGGTGGGGCTGATGCCCAATTTCAGGTAAAGTTTAAAAGGCGGGTTGGGGGTGAGTAACTCCCAACGCTGACTTTGTATTTGCATGGAACTTTCTCAGTAAAGAATTTCTTGCAGTCAACCGTGCCACGTCGTCATTCTTCTGGCTGCGTTTCCCGGCGTGGATGTTTGTTGACAATATCTTTATGAATGTGATGAAAATGGAGCTGCTTTTGAAAGCTTTGGGAAATAATTGCATTGCCGCTAATGAAGTACTAATGCATTTCAAGAAGGGCAGTAGAGTTAAGCAAAAGAATTATTTCAAGAAAATGGCAGATAGCATAACAAGTTGGAAGACTAGTAAAATCTGGGCAGCAATGTGATGACCTGAAAGCTGATTACTATATGTAGGGACAGCATAGGAAATGGGCATCAGGAAGATGAAATACAGTATTGGAAGGTCTGGGGGGAAAAAACAATAAATAGAACCATTATAGTGGATAAATCAACGTGCTTTGACAGAGATAGATGTTTGTTTTTAAAATGGAGTAAAAAGAAATTTGAGATCATTTTGGGATTTATTAAAAGCATTGCTGGTTGGAAAAGGCACTGGATGCACAAAGCATCTCGGTGTTTATTTTTCTTTTCCCAGTTGTGCCACAATTTCCCAAACTAACATGTAACAATTGAAAAATAGCTTTAAAGAAAATGTTTAATTTTGACACTGTAGGGCAAACGTATACTGATCAGTTTTTAAATGATCTGATCCTGGACATTCTTACTTATAACTATCCACAAAACTATGGTTCTTCTCTGGAATTCATTGTTATTTAATGTTTGACTTGACTGTTATTAAGTATCTTCTGACTTTAAAACAAATGTAATTTGAAAGGAAATAAAGTATTCAGAGAAACAAAACCCAATGTTTATGTGCAACCATATCTCACCTTTCTAGTATATTCACACCCTATAGGATAATTAAAATGAATAAAAATGTAAAATGATTTGCAATAAAGCAAAACAAAGCAAAACAATTGCAAAAATCGTCTAACAACAGTAAGTAGGCACTGTGGATTACATATTATTTATTTGTGTATTATTTTTATATCCTATCATAATCCCGCAGGATTCTGAGTAGTTCATACGCGTATAAAAATTAAAATGTCTACAATCAGAACTAAAAATGGGCCATTCCTAAAACAGGAAGAATAAGCATAAAATTAATGCTGCCCTTAATACGAAGGTTTTATCGTTTCATGAAAAATTACCAGAGAACATGCCAACCTGGCTTCAAGAGGTAGGGCAGTCTCAGTTTATGCAAAATCACTGAGAAGACTAACTGTTTTTTTGGTTTGTTTCCCAATGTTTCCCATCACATCATTTCTGGTGTGATGGTACGAGCTTGTGAGAAAGACCTTGAGAGATGGAGCAAGGATAGGATTCCTAGCAATAGTCAGATAAGAGAGGCTGCTCTGACGCATGATGGGTGGAGAAAGAAACTCGGAAGACATCCTCCCGAACTTCTCAGGCTGTTAAGGACACGACAGGAAATTTGTACTTTCAGACTTGCAAGTTTCTTTTAAAGTAGCCTTACAACATATGCATAATTTGTTGCCGTTATTTCGATCTCTTTTTGTAAGGGGTGCAAGAATATATCAGAAGCGTTCTAGGGGTGCGGGGTACAGAAGCGGTTGGGAGCCGCTGCCTTATAATAAAGTAGGGATAGTTCATCTGGTCATGTTTCCTTTTGGTCCACCTGGGAAGGCTGATGTTTGGACACAGAGAAGCGTCACTTCATCAGTTTTTGGGGTATACACAGATTGGTATGAGAGAAGGTGGTCCCTATGTTATCCTTTAGTATTGCTCTATCGTTTTACTGTCTGAATTGGTTTTATGTGCATTAAGGAATTCTGAGGGATGCTCAGGCAAAGGCAGAGAAAAGCAGAGAGACATGAACAACAGGTAAGAGATAAAAGGGCAAAGGACTTGGTAACAATAATGTACAGTTTATGTATGTTTGTGCCTGTTTGTCTGTCTGTCTCTATCCTATCTATCTATCTATCTATCTATCTATCTATCTATCTATCTATCTATCTATCTATCTATCTATCTATCTATCTATCTATCTATGTCTATTTATCAGAAGTTAAGAAATTTGTTACCAAGCCAGGCAACAAATAAGCAGCAGGTGACACTTATGGTGCATCAAGAAATTGTTTATTGCTGTTGAGTTCAAATCAGCAAGCGGGCAGAGATGGACAGTGGTCACGCCTTGACATTCCTCACTACCCCTCTTACAGATCTCTAATTCATAAATCTTAGTCAATTATGAATAGAAGTGAATGGTAACTTTTAGGACAGTAATATTATGCAGTCCTCTTCCCCTCATCCTATTTTGAGAAGATCCTGTCAGTCAGTACAATTACTGTCTGTACAATTCTCCAAATTCTCAAAATTAGCTACAACATAAACTGAAACGGACTTACTACTAGCCACAATCCACAAGTCATTGATTATGTTTCCTACACTTGCTTTCTGTCTTCTGCTCATTTATCTACAATACCGGAACTAGTTCAGATAAAATGACATTACTAATGCTCAATCTGTTTAGCTTCAAACCTGACTGCAAGCCTATGCAGAAAATATTCCAGAAGTATCCAGCACCCTGAATTTGCTGGATAGGAAAATGTATCCCACAGAAATAGCATTCCGAACTGAATTCCACTCTTCCTTCTAAATAGCTGTGTTCAAGGTAGTGATATACCGCTTTGATCAAAACAGGTTCTGTAGAGGCCTATCTCCAGCAAAACAAAGCCGCTGACCAGATTTTGAAGCACTTAAGAGCAGCTTGATTTTTTTTCAGGTGAGGACAACTTTGAAGGAAATTGCTTCAATGGGCCCAATGGGAGTGGGATAGAGAGTGGTTAGAATAGTTCAGGGGTGTCAAACTCAATTTCATTGAGGGCCGCATCAGCATTGCGGTTGCCCTCAGGGGGCCGGGTGGGTATGGCCAGGGTGGGTGTGGCCTACTGGGTGGGCGTGGCTAGAGTGTGTATGGCCTACTGGGTGGGCGTGGCCAGCTCTACATTGTTCACATCAAGGGTGCCAATGGGGGCCTGGGCAGGAATGGGACAGATCTGAGGGTCTCTGGCAGAAGGAAGGTCTCTGGGCCAGGGCCAAGGCAGTGGGGGCCGTTCTCTCACTGTTTCCGGGATGGCTTCGTGGGCCGCATGAAACCACTTCGCGGGCTGGATCCGGCCCCCGGGCCTTGTGTTTGACATGTCTGGAATAGTTGCTCCAACAGGAAAAACAGCCCTCAATTAGCAGAATTAAGCAGAATTCCAGTTGAAATACTACATCTTGTGGAAAAGAAAAGAAGTGCTCTCCATTGATTCTTTTTCGTGTGACTTCCAAACAGACCATAAACTCTGGGGCCAGTTGTAGGGAATGCAGTGGGATAGGTGGGGAAACAACCAACGTCCTTTACTCACTTGCAGCCAAGTATTGGGCCTGGTTGATACTGTATAAATGTATTTTTTTTAAAAAAAAATAAGTAACAGCATAATCATATAACTTCTGCATGTATTTGTAATGGGTCAGGTGCACTTATCCTTCTCTACAAATTTGTTTGAATAATTACTAGTGACAAAAATAAAATCTGCTATAATGTTTCCAATTGCTCCCAATGATCATTTTGAAACCATATTCCTGAGCGTTTTCAAGTGTGTTCTTCAAATCTGCGGCTGCTTGGCAAATTCTCATTCATTTGGTTCTTTTTATTGTTACTTCTAGGATGTGGCCTATTTACTTTCATTTAAATTTACTAATCTTTCCATCCAGAAAAGTATATTTGCAATCTCTTGTCTGGTATTCAAGCTTATTCATATTGGATTCCAGTCGTCCGAAACTTGAATTGAACTTCAGAGATTTGTATATGAACTGTGAAAGACTTTATAGTCCAGTAAGATACATTTTTGTTTAGTAGATAAGCTTCATTTATTTTAATTAAGAAAAGTCATTGTAAAGTTTTAGATGCTTTTCATGATTGCTGTATTTGTTTATGATTTTCATTTTCTATTTGTTTAGAAGTAGAAATAACAGAGGGGCTGTCTAACCTAATTCTCTGGCCCCCATTTTTTCTAATTTGTGCAATATTGATATCTCATCTGGTTAATTTTTTGCCAATGAAGTACTTCAAAGTGACCTTTTCTTTCTAGTCAATAATGGATTTTAAAATGACCTTGGCCCAAATTTAGAACAGTCTTGTCAATGTCCAAACCTACTGTACCTGTGTTTTAATTAATTTACTGTCAGTGGTTACAAATTGCCAGATAATCAGAATATATTTTCATGATTTCTTGAATAAATTAGTCCATCAGAGAGCAGGCAAAGGAAGGCAAGAAAGTCATTTTACAGCTCAAGCTCTGCCATCATTAACTGGTTCTCTTTGACTTTAACCTTCTTATACTTCTTTCTTTTCTTTCTTTCAGGAGAATAAGTGTGAACATTCAGAATCATATTGTTATATTCTTTCCCAGAGTAGGGGAAACAGGTGTTTATATATATATATATATATATATATATATATATATATATATATATATATATATATATATATATATATATATATATATATATATATATATATATATATATATATATATATATATATATATATATATATATATATATATATATATATATATATATATATATATATATATATATATATATATATATAAAAAAGCTAGATGTGGAAATATGCAAAAGACCTAGATTGATAATAAAAAGCAAGCGTAAAGGTGATTTGTCTTGAAAGCTCAGCAACTAATTTTTGAAATGGTGTATTTGAATAACAGCTCTCATTTTTTATTTATTTATGAAGATTATATTTCTTTTGCATTTCATTAACATTGCTTTCATTCTGGACACGATGGCATATGCATTCATCAATGCCGTTAGTTCTGATAGATCTCATTCTTGGTTTTTCTGTTTCTGGATTCTATCTCTACCTGTTTTGCAGTGGTGGTTTTTTTTTTTTTGGTATTGGAAGAATAAAAAGTCCAGTATTATAAAAGAACAAAAAATCATTTTAGCCTCAGCATACATCTTTGTTTTCGTAACATGAATCATTTAATATTAGTTTTATTATGAAACTTTCTTATAACCATACTTAGTGTGTCTGATAAAATGAAATCTGCCATTAGTCTTTGAGCCTTGGTGGAGCAGTGGGCTAATGCCTCCTTAAGTAACACCAGCTGCCTGCAATTAGTGCAGGTTCGCATCCCACCAGGCTCAAGGTTGACTCAGCCTTCCATCCTTCCGAGGTAGGTAAAATGAGGACCCAGATTGTTGGGGGCAATTAAGCTGACTTTGTAATAATGCCGCTTGGGGGGTGTATGAAAACCCTAATAAGCAGGCATATACATAGAATGAAGGCTACTGCTAAGCTTGTAAGCCGCCCTGAGTCTTCGGAGAAGGGCGGGATATAAATGGAATTAAAATAAAATAAAAAATAAAAAGATTTGCCCTAAGGCAGTTTTGTGTTGTTTTTGCAAGCACACTACTACTATCAAACTAACTTCCACTGTAACTAAGTCCTTCCATGTTGCTGCCAGTTGTCCTCTTCTCCTCATTCCTTTTAACTTTCACAACATTAGAGCCTTTTTGAGAGTGTTACTGTGTTAACCCGAAAATAAGACCGGGTATTATTATTATTATTATTATTATTATTATTATTATTATTATTATTATTATTATTATTATTATTATTATTATTATTATTATTCTCAAAAAGAAGCACCAGATCTTATTTTGGGGGGATGTCTTTTGTACTCACCTCCAGCACCGACAGCCCCACCCAGCAGGTCCACTTTTTCTGTGGCCGAAGGAGCAGCTGCATTCCGGCCTGCATTTTGCAGTCTGGCCTTTCCAGAAGGCATATGCAGCCAAGTACCGAGCTATGGATTCACTCTGCAGAGGTCTTGCAGAATCGAGCTATGGAAAGGCCTGTGACTGAGAAATGCAGGCCTGGCTGCAGAAGATGCCGCAGAAGAAGAGCTGGGCCGGTGAGGAGAAGCCTGGCTGCAAGGTGCATGGTGCGTGGGGCAGTTCCCCTCCCCCCACCCCAGCTTGATTTTTAGGGTAGGGCTTATATTAGGGTAGGGCTTATATTAGGCTCGCACCCAAAAATCAAGCTAGGGCTTATTTTCGGGATAGGCCTTACTTTCGGGGAAACACGGTAGGTCTTCCCTTAATGTATAGTATAGCCTAGTCATTTGTGCCATGAGTAAGAACTTTAGATTGATTTATTTGCTGATCCATTTGTCTGTTTTCTTGTCTATTCATGGAATTTTCGTGAATCTTCTCCAACACCAAGTACTCCTTCTATCCAGGGTTCTGGAACAAAGGGAAATTGTTTAGTCTACCTGTTGCTTTCTTGCTTTTTGCAATCAGCTTCTGCAGCAGAGAAATCTCATGCAAGCATGGGAAACATGTACATGGATGGGATGTACCGAAGGAGGGAATAAGGTAATGTGCCGGAATGATTGATGTCTTCCTTATGATGTAATGGTTCTGTTGTCTGATTTTCATTGGCTGACAAAGTTTATAAAGCAATGCTAACTTTCTAAGGTGCAGCACTTCTGGACGTAACTCTGCCGACATTCCAGATTGTTTGCCACCCAGCTGCTTAATTTGATCAAATAAAGTGCTGCTTGATCAAGAAGTCTCCGGTTGGCTTATCTGATTAGATAGATATGATATCTCAAGTTCAACTAAGGGACTTGGACCTTACAGACACATCATAGCATTTGAATATTTTTTTCCCAAGCATTCATGGCTATTTCACCAAACGATAGTCTGTTGTACATTTCTTGACTACTTTTTTCGTTTACTGTCGATAGCTGACCCTAAAAGGCAGAAACTATGTGCAACTTTGACTCTTCATTGTCAGTTCTAAGGCTGGTTGATTTATTTGTTATTATTAGTTTAATTTTCTTTATATTTAATTTTAGTCCCATTTTTTATTCTGCTCCTTGACTTTCATTACTTTATTACGAAATCCTTTGCATTTTATGGGTTTTCATCAGCATAGTTCATGTTATTGATATTTCTCCCTTCAGTTTTAAAAACATGCTTTTCTTCTTTGAACCCAACTTCCTTTAATGTATATTTTGCATCTTACTTGAAATGATTGGGGAAAGTATATGGCTTCGAAGTCATTTTGTTTCACCAGGTTCTGGCTGTATCATGACTTCCTGACCAGTGTATAGTTTTCTTCTGAGATTTTCTGGGATTCCCATTTTTTTTTAATAACCAAATGTAAATGACTTCCAGAGTGATCAGCACAAGCTTTATTAATGGTAATATTTATAGGAGTAAATACACAATGTTCCTTGTGATATATTGGTATGTATGCTGTGTTCTGCCATGGCACATACGGATTACTGTTTGAAATTCTTTGGCTTCCTCTATTATCCAGTCTGCATCAGCAATAGGATCTTATGTTCCTCATCCTTTCCCAAAGGCAGCTTGAACATCTGGCTTTTTTTTTCATGTAGAGCTTGAATCTGCACTGGATGAACCTAAAAATTATTTTGGTAGCATGTGAAAATATGGACACTGTGCAATATTTTGCATGCTCTATCTAGTCTCTTTTTTTTAGAGTTGGAATGTAGACTGATCTTTTTCAGTCTGTTGGCCACTGTGTCATTTTCCAAATTTGCTGTCCTACCTTGATTGTAACCTTTACTGACTCTTCTTCTGTTGCTTGCCATATTTCAATGGGTATTGCATCAGTTCCTTCAATGATCAGAATGCTGGTGTAACTCCATCTTCAAGCGACAGAATCTATTAGTTAAAAACCAAATTTCCAAGAATTCCTGATCAAAAAATAAAGCTCTAGTAATAAGAGATTGGTTGCATTCAAGTGGTTTTCTTTTGCCCTAAGTCTCTAACAAAACCCCATTCTGTTCACATGTAGCCTATATCAAATCTTTTCAGAATACTTTTATTATTTGTTCTTTTTAGGAAGCATTATTATTATTAGCCTTGTTGACCTGACCTGGAAATAAGAATATCATTATCCTCTGCACATGGAGTTATGGACAAGCATCAATATATTTCCCCTAACCTTCCATCATTTAAAACTATTTGTTCAGTTTATATTTCCAAGGAAGGAAGGAAGGAAGGAAGGAAGGAAGGAAGGAAGGAAGGAAGGAAGGAAGGAAGGAAGGAAGGAAGGAAGGAAGGAAGGAAGGAATCAATTTACATGATCCAATATCTTTTGTTTTGTGTAGCCGGTTCTTGCAGGCATTGAGCGAGACAGGAGGTTCAAACAGCAACAGGCTTTATTGAAGGTCAAGCAGAACAGAAGCCACAAGGGAGCTGCTGCACAGTTATTTGTACGGTTGGCCGATAGGCAGCAACCAATAGGTCTGAAGCAGAAGTTTCCTGCCCAAAGACCTACTTAGCTGGCTGGAGACAACCAGTCTGGGCCAGCTAGCAACCGTTACAAGCATACACGTGAACTAGCACTTAGCAATTAAATTCAACCAATTAGCAAGCAGTGCAACATAAGCAAACACTTACACATATATGAAAAGGCCAAGACATTACGTTTTGTATGTGTATTTATTTATTTAAAACATTGATATAACTATCACTTTTATATTTCATTGACTTGTCTCTTTTGATTACTGGTGGAATAAGAAGAGTAGAATATTTTATTATACTGCACTACACTAGACTTTTTATCAAAATTATATTTAGTTAGTACATAAGAAATTAATCTCTTACAAGTTTCTAAATAAACTTCTATTTATAATTTCTAAGGGAGGAGTCATTTTGACATTTTGGCTTATGTTTTGGATTTAAGATGCTAACTGAATTTGAAGTTGCAAATGATATTTAAAATATTACACTGACATTTTACTATAAGCAAAGATCACCAAAAAATTATTCTTATCTTGCAAGGGCAATGTCTCAGATTTTCCACCAGTGATTATGCATGCCCCAGTTCAAATTTAGCTGTTGGCTATTCCATTCCATCTTGAGTAAACTTGACCTTCTTAATTCAGGAAATATTGTAGTTCAGTGATAGAGAGGGAGAGGTTGCAAGTAAAGGTCCCCACTTCAATCCCTTATATATTTAGATAAATGGAAGGAAAAGCGTTCACCCCAACATTTCAGAGTTGGCAACATTTGAGCTTGATGAAGATATAATTTGCTTTACTCTCTATACATTAACTTCCTGATTTCTTTCCCTAAAGCTCCAGATATAATTGTGTTTTTTTTAAAATCTGCCATGCGGCTTATCTGTCTAGCAAATAATCATAGATGGTTACAATGCCAACAAAAAACCAATAAACAATAAATAAAAAGTTAAGCCAGGAAAATATCTACATAGACAGCTCCTTCGCATTCCAAGGTGGCTAGTTAACTCCCCCCCCCAAAAAAACATATATGATCCTAATGGCACATGGACCTTTAGTATCTGTGCCAACTCTTGCCAATGCTGGTCTTGTGTCTGTGTATTGGGGATTGTTATCTGTGTTGCTAGATTCTGTCAGGGAGTTCTGGAACTCACAAAGCAGTTGATGTGAGATTCTTGCAGTAGGAAGCCTACTTTGCTAGTAGGTGCATGAGAATAATACACATGGTACATCTATATGTAAATCATTCAACATTGCCTTAATTACTGTGGCTTTACTTTGAGGTGGTATCAGCACAACGAGCTGCTCTCATTATTGTGGATAGCTGCTAACCCGATCTCTGTGTATAATTTATATTGCTGGCTATAATACTATCAAGCCCCAATATGAACACAGAATGTAATTTACGTTCCCATTTAGCTGCACTGTGTATTCTGCTTAAATTATTTCAGTAGCATCCTCATCTCAGCTCTGTAATGTAACAGCTATACATTAGTAATGCCGCGCTAGACACACTGCCACGTCCCTTCTGTGTGCATTTTTACACTGAAATGCTGTAAATAAAGTCAGTTTTGCAGGCTTAGCAAATAAAAGTTTCAATGTATTCAGCGACAAAAGAAAATGAAATCAGGTATTAAAAAATGTCATTACGCCCATCTTGCAGAACAACAATATGATTCACGAGGTGTTTTTTTTAAAAAAAACAAAAGCAAAAGAGAGAGAGAGAGAGAAGTAGGATAAAGAGGAAGATGAGGAAGAGGAGCAGGTGGGAGGAAAGATACCAATATGCAAAAAAATGTTACATCATTTCTCCACCCTTGCAATTATCTCTTCCTTAAAACTTGAAATAAGGCACAATAAATTAAAATTAATGTAAATTTCAAACATCATTTTCTTAGGCTTTCCATACTGAGAATATGGAAAAGATATAAACCCAGGTGACACCTAAAAACACTGTTTGTCTTTGGCTGCATTTTCTCTTCTATGACATGCTTCTGCAAAGACAAACAGTTAACGCACCAAGAACTATTAGAAAAAAATCAAGGGGAATTTAAAATTAAATCAAGACATTAATTTAAAAGCAGAAGGATATAGTTGTCATTTGTTCCCACATTGTTCAAGCTAGACAAAAAGACATATGGTATGGAGGAAAGTAAGACAAGTGTGTAGTGCTAATGAACTTGTAATTGCTAAAATGTAAAAAAAAATTCTGTTGAAATATGAAGCAGAGGAAGAACAGGTTAAGGTGTGTATGATAAACTGGGCTAACTATTTTGGTTATAATATATAGACAGATCAAGGGGAAAGTAGGTGGTTAAAGGTTTGAAATTTGCATTGTGTTATGATCTCAAAGAAAACCTTTATAAAACAATGTATTGTAAGTGTATGACTACAGAGAAATGATCTGGAACACATAAATGCATTTCAAATGTATGTTGACAATGTGAACAACATGAAAGGGCATTTTATCTTGCTTAATGGCCATGTAAAAAAGCTAAAACATTTTGGATTCAAATGCATACTTAGATATAGAGGATTTTAAAGATTAATATTCGGTTCAAGCCAGACACTTTCCTTTTAGAACTAATGGATAAACAGTTAGAAGTCCTTCCAATAACCATGCTAGTGATAGTGCACATAACCAATTCAACAATTTGTGGCTGTATGTTTTCTCTTTATATTTTCCTTTGAGTTGGAGAGCCTTCTTTGATGGAGAGTTGTAAGAAATTTAGAACTGACCTTGGGGAAAGTAGAAGCAAGCCACTATGAAATGACTTAAGTAAGAGATTACACAGTCCAGAGATTACAGAACGCATGATAAAGAAACTCAAAATAACGCTGACCTGATTTTGTTCAGTATATAATATGTGACCGAGAAACTTGTTCAGTCTTCCAATATTCTGCTTAATACCCTACAACAATAAAGTAGCATTCCTGAAACGCCTGATTTTTGTTTCTTGATGTGGCCTACGTTAAAGTTGCATTTTATCTACAGTACTTGAATTTTTTAAAGAGATTGCAGTTTTTTCATCTCTCACAGAGAAAAAGACTGATCATTCACTGGTGGTATAATATTTAACTTTCAGTTCCCAAATTTGATTTTAGTTTTCTTTCTGAAGTTTGAAGAAAAATAAAAAAAACCCTGTTGTCAGATCATGAAAAGCTACAGCAATCTTCCTCAGCTAATGCCCTTCTAATATATTGAACTACGACTATTATTGTGTAGTGGGTTTTGGACCGCGTGGACCGCATGGAAAGACGCCAGGCAGATGAGTGCAGCATATCAGCTCTTTATTGTGGTCAGACTGAACTAGAAACAAAGGGCTGCCTGATCCCTTATATACCTGGCCAGGTACAACCCAGGCCAATCCCTTTAACTGAATTTCCTGCCGTCCGCAGGCCAGCCAATCCTGTCGCAGTATAGCGCCACCTGGTAGTGTCAGTGGCCACTGCTAATATGATCACCCAACTATATACATCTACTGTATATACACAACACCTATGATCAGGGCAAACCAGCACAACCATTGTTAAAACATTCTACATTCCAAAAGTCCTGGGCTGGAGACTGAGCAAAAAAGTCCAATAGCATTAGATGGGATGCATTGGGATTCTAAATGGTCAAAATAGATCAACCTTCCTCACCTTCATCTTTTCCAGATGTCTTGCCCTTCCGACAACTGTGATTTTCAAGACCCGACAATGAATCCACAGGAAGAAATGGGATTTCAGTTCAAGTGTACCCAATTCTAAGTCATACTGATTGTTATGTATTGGGCTTGTGGTTTCACACCACGTGTGTTGCTGGAGAGCTAACGGCTCCCCAGCAACCCAGACAGGCCGTCTCCGGTCCTGCAATTGGTCGGCCCAGGTAGCAAGCGCGGATTCAATTCTATTGGCTGCTTCCGTAGGGCTAGGCTATATATATATTGTGGCCGGGTGCGGCTCAAGCTCAAGTACAGTTCCAGCGAGAATAAAGAATGAGTTTCTCTATACTCAGCCTTGTGCCTTCGTTCCTGCTCACCAGAGCCCATGACTTAACACTGACCTAGCGGGTCCACTCCAAATTTTCCTTTTCACAAGGGCCCACTTTCATGAGGTCACCAGAGAGAGAAGCTGGATTCAAGGAGATCTGACATGATAGGCTTTCCCCCCCCCCCCATGGCTGATTTAAAAGTGGCAGAAAACAATATCACATGGGATTTGCTGTCCCTGTTGCCAGTCATATCCTAGTTCTATTATCTCTATTTCAAATCACTGCAGTTACCTTCATGCTTTCAAGCTGAGAAAGGCTTGGAGATTTTACACATCGAGAGGCTGTGCTCAACGGTGTTTAAATAAAAGAGACAATAGCACCTAACTATGGTATCGGTACAGTTAAGGACAATACAGGACACTAAAGGACGGTTGTATATAGCAGGGGTCTGCAACCTTGACAACTTTAACACTTGTGGACTTCAGCTCCCAAAATTCCTCAGCCAGCATAGCTGGCTGAGGAATTCTGGGAGCTGAAGTCCACAAGTCTTAAAGCTGTCAAGGTTGCAGACCCCTGCTATATAGCACAATCCAGCTAAGGACAACAAGGCTATCTCACTGGGAGACAGAGGACGTGTTTATGACAATATTATAAAAACATGGTAGGAAAATTATGTTTTTGGAGTATCTGTGCTGTGGTGAAGTGCAAGTGGGGAAAAATGCTGATGTTAATAAACACATAGAGAACAAATGATAGATATGGCGGATCTCTGCAGCCATCAGTAACCTTTTCAAAATTCCTCTGCTTCCACCGATTCACGTCTAAATTAAGAGTGAAGCTCCTGTCCCACTTACTTAAAGTAACTTCTGCAAATAATAATAAAAATAATATAAAAATAGACAGAGGGGCTAATTCTGACTGCACAAGGCCAAGAACAAATGCATACAAAGACAGAGTTGAGAAGGCAGCAACAGACAGTAAATGCTGCCGCTGTAAAGAAGCTGAAGAAATAACAGATGCGGCTTCAAGAAGATTGCACAAACGGACTACAAACGAAGTAGCAACAACGGTGCTTTGGACTATCTGCAAGAAATACTATTTGCCTGCAGGCAAGAACTGGTGGAAACACAAAACAGACAAAAGTAATAGAAAATGGAGAAGCTAAAAGTGCCCCGGGACTTGCCCAATGACACCCAAGACTTAATAATTGTTTTTTTTTATTGAAAAGTTTTAACATACAGTTTATCTTTAACAGTCCCCCCTCCCCCTCCCCTCTCCCTCCCTCCCTACCCCTCCCCCCTCCCCCCCCCGACTTCCCAGAGCTAAATACAAGGTATAGGAAAAAAAACAATCATAAACAACCATATACTAACAACCATAAACTCTAAAATCCATCACTCTCTAGCTTATACAGGATAATACAAACCTTAATGATATTAAATATATATAGAAAAGAAAAAAGAAAAAAAAAGGAAATAAAGAAAGAAAAAGCGAAGGAAGACTTATTCAAATGCTACATGAAACTTCTTAACCCTATATTTGTTCTGGATGTACTCAACCCATTTTCTCCATTCCATAATATAACGTTCTTGCGAGTGATCTTTCAAGTAAGCCGAAATCTTTGCCATCTCTGCCAGGTCGGAAACCTTTAAAGTCCATTCTTCTATAGTCGGCAATTCCTCTTTCTTCCAATACTGACCTATTAAAAGTCTTGCTGCCGTGATTAAATTCAACATCAGCTTAGTGTCCACAACCGTAGCCTCTGTAATTATTCCCAACAAGAAGAGTTGCGGACAAAACTTTATCCTTTGCTTGAAAATCTTCTGCATATTCCACCAAATTTTTATCCAGAAGGCCTTAACCTTTTTACAAGTCCACCATACATGAAAATATGTTGCATCTTCATCACCACACCTCCAACATTTTGGTTGATAATTCGGATACATGCTTGCAAGCTTTTTAGGATCTAAATGCCATCTATAAAACATTTTATAAAAGTTCTCTCTTAGATTTTGAGCTTGTGTAAATTTTACATTCCTCACCCAAATCTTTTCCCACGTGTCCATTGTAATAACTTCTTGAATATTTTGGGCCCATTTTATCATACAATCCTTAACAAGTTCTGTTTCTGAGTCAATCTCTATCAATGCAAGATATATCCGTTTAATATGTGCTGGACCCTGATTTCTGATTTGCTTTATCAGATTTTCATCAGTCATTGTAAAACCATTTTTCTGATCTTCTTTCCACCTGGCCCGTAGCTGAGTATATTGAAACCAATTCTGAACAATCTTCTCATCTCGCAAGAGACTATATGGTTTCAAACACCAGACATTTCTTTCCAAGTTTAGAATCTCCTTGTACGTAGTCACATCATGTTTGAAACCAGCATGTATATTTTCTATTGCGTGTTTTGGAATTGCCCACAATGGTATCTTGCAGTCTAGCTTATGTCTGTACTTCTTCCAAACTCTCAGCAATGCCTGTCTTAAAATATGCACTAAGACTTAATAATTGTTGATAAGAAAGACAAAGTCAGGATGGTGGATGTGACAGTACCCGGAGACAGCAGAAGTGAAGAGAAAGTACTGGGGGGAAAAAAATCAAAATACAAAGATCTGCAAATAGAAATAGAGCAACTGTGGTAAAAGAAAGCAAAGATAGTACCAAAGTAATTGGCACCTTTGGTGCAATCCTAAAACAACTGGAGCCCCACTTGAACACCATTGAGTATTGATAATTTCAGTTGCAATTTCAGTCAGTTGCACGAGGCTGCCTTGCTTGGAACAATCCTACAACACTACCTTTAACACCATGAAACAACAACATCTGCTTATCTCAGGTCCTTTAGAAGGCTTCAGTGGGCATATAAAAATGCCTAATCCAGTCTAAGCATCTGGCTGACTGTGTGACCAAGCATAATATATTAAATTTATATGCTGCCCAATTCACAGCAACTCTGGGCAGCATACAGATATCTGGCTGCTGTGCCCTGCACTCTTACAAAGCTAGCCAGTCAAAATCTGACATTGAAGACTTTTTGAATATCTTTCTGAATCAACACTCTTTTTTTCCCCCTCTTGCCTTTTTATAGCTTATATTTGGGGGATACCGCCATTTCCCTATGCTTAGTATCTGTGCTTCTTTATTACTGTATTATATTATTGTTCTTTTAATTTTTTAAAAAAACAAACCCTTAAAAATGTTTTTAGTGTTCAGTTTTGGACTACAAGTGACCTGATTTTTTTTTAGGATAAAGGAAGGAAGGAAGGAAGGAAGGAAGGAAGGAAGGAAGGAAGGAAGGAAGGAAGGAAGGAAGGAAGGAAGGAAGATTGGTTCAATGTACTTATCATTACATCTATAATAGAGAATGGTGAAATAAACGTATCTGCATCAGATCTGACTCGTGCAGAGCAAGCTCGCTGTGGCTCAGTATTTGGATTTATTTACACATGACAGGCAACACTCCACAGGGCAAAAATTCAAGGTGTAGCTTATTCATCTTGGCCACAGCCTTGTTATGTAAAGTCACAAAGTGATTGTTCTGTTCCACTGCTTAGAAACAGTTAATAGTAATATTTCATAATTACTCACTCAAAGCTTCATCAACACTTGAATTGCTGTGTGCCTGTACTACACATATCCTTAACCTTATCTCACAACGACTTGCACAATGAAGACACATTCACTCCTAAGAGTAGACAGATGTTCTTCCACTACTAATGACTTACAGCAAATTCCTAGTGTCGCCTTGCCATTCCTGAAACAACGTAAAGTCTACTTTCATTACTGGGATTTGTGTGTGTGTGTGTGTGTGTGTGTGTGTGTGAATACAGTGGTGGTTAAACCCTTTAAAAGATGCTATGGACTTACTACTAACCTGCCATTATGACGGGGTGTGAAAGTCACAACATCACGTGACGTCGCGTGACGTATCGGAGCTTCTTCCCCATTGCCGGCAATGTGGTGGGTGCAGTTTTGTCATGACACATCCGGCCCATGGGCCGGCAGTTTGACACCCCTGCATTATGATATTATCTGCACCGTATCTCCAGCCAGTTACAGAGCAGGGGTTTCTTAAAGTTGTCCTTAGCTGTTCCACGGTTTGCCCTCGTCTCTCAACACAAATCTCATGATGCTGCTGGCAATGACTCGGTCAGGCCATGGCATCCACCCAGCTGTTACAGGTATGCCTCTCTATATTTGGTCATTGGCCCTAGCCATGCACAGCCATTTTGGCTTGGACTGCAAATTGCTTATGCTACCCCCCTCTCCCCTTCATCTTGGAATATGAGCCAGGGACTATGTTTTACTGTTTTGTTCTGTTTTTTGTTGTTGTTTTTTTAATTTGGGAATGCTGATAAACCAGCTTTCTGGATTTATTTATTTATTTATTACTGGCTGGGTTTGCTGATGCAGCATTGCTGCTGTTTAATGTCTTTATGTAGATACGTTTGGAATTGCATTGAGAATTAGAACAAGGATTAGTGATGGCGAAACTTTTGGAGACGGAGTGCCCAAACTGCAACCCAAAACCCACTTATGTATTGTCGGGTGGGCGTGGCCCATTGGGTGGGTGTGGCAAATTGGGTGAGCGTGGCCCATTGGGTGGGCATGTCTGAGGTGGTAATGGCAGACTGGGTGGGACTAAAAAGTTCAATCAATCAATTCCAACTTTGCGAGATTTTTTTTCCCCCCGCAAGAAGTTGAAATTGATTGAACTTTTCTTTTTTTGCACATGGCGGCAGAGGCCTAAAGTGAAAAGGTTTTATAAAAGCCAGCTGAAGGCCTGGGACTGGGGCAACGGCGCATGTGCCCACAGAGAGGGCTCTGCGCGCCACCTGTGGCATGCGTGCCACATGTTCGCCACCACGGGATTAGAAGCTATCGATTTAGGGCAATGTAGTCCCACCATAAGAACAAACAAACAAACATAAAAGAGTCTCTTTCTCTTTCTCTTTCTGTGTGAACCTGTCTGAATAAATTCTATGGAAGAAAGAGAGTCAAGCATTACAGGAGAGAGACATGAATGGCTGCAACCTGTCCTCTCCACAAGCATCCTGATCCACACAGTGTCTGGAGACGATAAATTGTTACTGGGTAGCTACTTGTGTTAATATCGCAAAGTCCGTCCGCCGTCGATTCTGACTCACCAATTTTGTTCTTATGAGAAGAAAGCTACTCTGTTGTTCTGGGATTCTATCGAGGAAAGAAATAATTCAAAAGCCCACAATGGGATTTGACATTTTGAATCAAATTGATGATCTGATTTGGACCATTGATTTGATTAAGAAATCTGACTGAGTTAAATCAAATCAAATTGAGTCAAAACTTTACTCGCCCATAAAAATCTGCAGAAGATGCAGTAGAGATAACCATGGGATCACTGAAGGAAGTGGTGCAGAACCTCTGGGAGTAGTTTTAGTGGTTGATGTTCAGCGGGGGGGGGGAGTAAGTATTGATTTATTTATTTTTTTGAAAATTGAAATTCAGTACTCCTTTGGTGAGTGGTTTCTTTTAAAATACCTGAGATGTTTTGGGGGAAAAGAGCACCCTTTTCACATTTTGGCAGAATTGTTTTGGAGAGCTGCAAGACCTGTTGTAAAGGGGGACTTTCAGCCTGTATATTGTTCACCTAGGTCAGGGGTAGGCAACCTTGGCTCTTTTATGACTGGTGGACTCCAACTCCCAGAATTCCTGAGCCAGCATGGCTCCATATGGAAACCTCTCCCTTTCCCCTCAGCACGGCTGGCTCAGGAATTCTGGGAGTTGAAGTCCACCAGTCATAAAAGAATCAAGATTGCCTACCCCTGATCTAGTGCATGCTTTGGGGAAAACAGTATTACTCACTCTTGGCTGCTCATCTAAAAAACCACTAATGGTACCTCCATCTTGTCTGGTTTGAGTTTCAGTGTATGTACAGGTAGTCCTTGACTTACAACAGTTCATTTGGTGACCATTCAACATTACAATGGCACTGAAAAAAAGTGACTTGTAAACATTTGTCTCAGTTACGATCTTTGATCACGTGACCATACCCATGGTCACGTGATCAAAATTCAGATGCTGGGCAATTGGTTCATATTTATGACAGTTGCTATGTCTGAGGTCATGTGATCCCCTTTTGCGACCTTCTGACAAGCAAAGTCAAAAGCCAGATTCACTTAAGAACCAAGTTACTAACTGATCAACTGCAGTGATTCCTTAACAGCTGTGTCAAGAAAGGTCGTAAAATGGGGCAAAACTCATTTAACAAATGTCTCGCTAAACAAAATAAATTTTGGGCTCAATTGTGGTCGTGAGTCAAGGACTACCTGTAGTTCATCCCACCTCATTACTATAGCTAAAAACTTTTTTCTTTCTTTTTTTTTGTTTGTGTGTGTTTATGTGTGAATGTTGCCTGGGTGGGTGGCAAACAAATTTAGTAAATAAATAAACAAACAATAAACTGATTCAGTACCCCCATGGCTTCAGCTGGATTAGATAAAAAAGAGTATCTCCATGTTGAAAACACTCCTTTCTCTGTAGCTCCCGCTGTCTTCACCTCGAAATCTCAAACAGATGCAGGATCAGTGAAACTGTCAAATGTGATTTTGCTTTTAGCAACATTTTTACAAATGTGCACAAAAATGTGCTTCCCCTAATAAATCCTTTTTAAATGTGAAGGTATTTTTTCAGTTGTGCATTATTTTACTTGTTTTTCTGTAGATGATTCCCTAATAGATCATTTTGGCCCAGTTTTTTAAAAAATTGGGGAACACTGCCTACCCAAATCAGAAAACAATCAATATTGAAGGTAGTTTCAGCACATCCATATTGGTTCAGGAATTGAGAATTGGATAATTCACATTTAAATGACAACCAAACCAATGTCTTGTTTCATGTACATTTTCCAGTTCTTGAGATTTTCTTGGGGGGAACACCCACTTCCATTTCATCACAAAAGAGAACCAGTGAAATTGGATTAAATTGCTCTTTGCCACAGCTTTTCCCTTTGTGATAAAGAGTTCAGAATGTATGTTCTTTAACTACGCAGAGCTGCATGATTCAGAATACACATGAAATCCATATAGGGCAGGGGTAGGCAACCTCGGCTCTTTTATGACTCATGGACTTCAACTCCCAGAATTCCTGACTCAGCTGACTCAGGAATTCTGGGAGTTGAAGTCCATGAGTCATAAAAGAGCCAAGGTTGCCTACCCCTGATATAGGGGGAAAAATGAGCTTTATTTTCACCTCTCCATCAGAGATTTAAGCATCTGTTTGTATTAATTGGCATCCCTGGAGGAAATAGCTTTTGACAAAAAGGTATGAGATAAATCTATATAAATGCTTTTATTGCCGACAGTGTTTATAACTGTTTGACATAGTTGGATGTTAGTTCTGGGTGATGAAGTTGCAACCTGCCAAGCACACAGATGTATGAGTCCCCAGAAATGGTGCACTTAATTTGGTTTTGAAAGGAATTTTTCTTCGAGGCTGCAAATCGCTCATGATCTGCTTATCAAGTAAATGAAATAGGCTACATTATTATTAAAGTTAATCTTATGTGAAGCATATTGAGGAAGATATTATGTTCAGGAAAGACAAAAATTAGTTAAATGGGAATTGCCTTTCATTATATTTAATTGGGCTCTGTTATTGTGATAACCTGTTAACTGTTTTAGCTTCTCTATAAGTGAGTTCGTGGATCCTTCTTTTGACTCTGGGAAACTGAGGATTTTCCTACTTCGGTAAGAAGAGGCAAAACCATTCTATACACTGCCAGAAAGCTGTGCACAGGGAAATGAAAAGTTTGTTGTAATATAAAATTTTAAATGTGCCAATATTTGACAGTTCTGTCTAGATTTGTATTTCACTCAAAGCCTGGATCCAAACCTAGTTTTCCCGCAAACCATCTATATATTCACATTTTAAAAGCCTGAGGTTTATTTATATTAATTTGGGCTAATAATGAGATGGGCAGCACATCACTGTATTAGATGAATAAATCAGAAATATCTTTAGGGGATGAGGGTAATGCGGAAACCTAATTTCAAGAAAGAAGCTACTTTTTATTTTTATTTTATTTTATTTTTCACACTCATCTCCCTCAAATAGTTGTTTTTTTCATTTTCTTCACCTTGTTGCAAAGAACTAACAGAGCACATAAAATCTGTCTGTATGCATTGATGCCCAGAAGCTTAAGGTCAGACTAGATGTAAGTCTGCCCACTATTTATACAATTAACCATTTAATTGAATAAATAGCAGGTATAGCATCTCTAAGATTAAGACCCTTCACATAGAGCCTGAATTAGGCCTCTCACATCAACTCTTTGCAACACAACAAACTCCTTATTGATTCATTTGTAGAAGATCTTGCCAAATACTTTACATTAGAAGTAGAAAGCTCCTTTGGGTCAGGGATGTTCTTCTTCTTCTTCTTCTTCTTCTTCTTCTTCTTCTTCTTCTTCTTCTTCTTCTTCTTCTTCTTCTTCTTCTTCTTCTTCTTCTTCTTCTTCTTCTTCTTCTTATTATTATTATTATTATTATTATTATTATTATTATTATTATTATTATTATTATTATTATTATTATTATCTGTGGCGGTCCTAAATGTTTGTTCTGTTTTGCTTCAGAAGCTTTTGAGCGTTTAGTGGTGCAAATTAAGTTCCATTACATCTTTCATACATCATTCTATCCCTTTTAAGAAGGATGGAAAATTGTGCCAGTCAAAATTGATTTTACCACTAGATTTCAATCACATGATCTGAGTGGACCATAGGATCTCACAATTGTCCTAGGGGGCCATAGATTGCTTATTGTCCTAAAGTTTTGGCGGATCTGGTCTTTCACTGAGAAATCAGTGCAATATCAGAAATCACATCAGTTCTAAAGCTACTCTTGAACAACACATAACATCATGCTAATGAAACTGAGATGAGCAAATTGTAGCTTTCCTCAGCATTTAGCAAGACATGGATTTCCAGCATACATCCCCCCAAAAAATCCTGTAGAGGAGCAGATCAGAGATAAAATATGGCATGAATGAAAGCCATCTGATGGCTTTTGACTACAGAGAGATCAGATATGATCCAAAATCTCAGGTGAAGATTTTAACATAATGAGACTTGCATTTCTTTCTCCACAGTGGGGATTATCCAGATGAACAATAACCATTTTATATACGACCCAGGAGAGTTTTATTTGGAACTTGATCAGATGGCATTACATGTTTATTTTCAGGATTACATAAATTGTTATTTTAATTTTGAGACACCATCTTGCATCTTTCAAGTCACAATATTTAATGCTTTACATAAAACATCTTATTTGTATTCCTCATGAGTTGGCCTGCAACTATAGGAAGTTTGACAGATCCTCAAATTAAGCCAACTTGAAATAAAAGTTTTATTCCCTTAGTCCCTCTTGCTTTTTATTGTTTTCTGTAGTTTAAATCTACATTCTAACAGGGTTTTTAAAACAGACTTTTGCAGACATGACTCTCTTGAGAACATAATGAAAATGTATATTTTTAAAATTCTGGAATGCAAGAATGTTGGCTGACTTTTAATTGTGTTTTAGGGAATTAGTTCAAGGAGTGTGTTACTTCTTCAACAAACCCTGGGAACTGCCTCTGGTTTTGTAATATGATGGGACAAATGCAGGTGTAGACAGATAACTAAATCTGTCCATATGCTAAATTGAAATTAGAAAATATATATATATATATATATATATATATATATATATATATATATATATATATATATATATATATATATATATATATATATATATATATATATATATATATATATATATCAGAAAACTAAAGACAAAAGATAAGTAAAAACTTGAATCCTTTAGCAAAATTTAATCACCCATTGGATGCTGGGTATAAGAGACATGATGTTCATTCAGTATAAATTCAGATAAAGGGTTGGCATCCACTAGACATGAGCACAAGCTGCTATAGAAGTATAGCCTTTGTCAATAGCTTACTTGATCAATATTGTAAGGGCTGACCCAAGTGTTGGGGGAAAAATGTTAAGAGGATTGTAATGTATTGGGTTTTGTCTTACTAAAGAATATCATGTGGGTTAATTGCTGGAAGGTTGCTCAAGCAGGGAAGCTGGCTAATGGCTCCCAACTCCTCAGACAACCCGTCTCCAGCGCTGCCATTGGCTGCTTCTAGGGCAGCAATAGGTTGCTTTAAACCTATTGGCTGCCACCTAGAGTCCAGGGTATAAATAGCTGCATTCGCAGCCCTGTTTCCCAGTTCAGTTTCTGTAACCAAATAAAGAATGATTCTTGCTGAACTCACTAACCTCGTCTCTTCAATCAAGTACAGAACCCAGTATATAACAAGGATACACCCTCTGCTCTATACAATTGGAATCTACAATTGGTCCTGAACATAGCAGCACAGACAGTTTTGGGTAACTCATGTAACACTATTGTTATGCAAGCTTCATTGGCTGCTGGTCTGCTTCTGGGTGCAATTCAAGGTGTTGGTTAATACCTTTAAAGTCCTTTGTGGCATGGATCCAGGATATCTATGAAACATCTTTCCACAATGGGATTGGTCCAGCTGGTGGGATCCAGGAGAAGAACCTTTTCAGTCACGCCTCCTGCCCTTTGGAACATCTTGCCACAGGAGGTAAGATCCGCACTCTCTCTTTTAGCTTTCAAGAAAGTCCTTAAAACCTGGCTAGGATGGCTGGCATGAAGAAGTGGCTGCTGGCTGGAGGTGGTTTGTACACTAATTGAGAAGGCACCTTGTCTCTCCCCTCCAAACCCTTGCTTTTTAATTTGTTTCATTTTTGTAATTTTAATTTATAGTTTGATCCCAGGTCACTATAAAAGCAACAATACTTTAATCCCAAACTCACTATAAAGTTATCTATAATTTAATCCCAAGCTTAGCATAAAGGTATCTATGCGATCCTAAACTCAGTATAAAGATATCTATACTGATCCCAAGCTCAGTATTTAAGAATCAGTACTTTGATCCCAGGCTTAATATATAGATATCAATAATTTTGTCCCAAGCTCAATGCAAAAACCACAAAGTTCCCATGGGTTGGTAAGCTTTTTGAAGCACTAAATACGTAGATTCACAATTTTGAAAAGATATTGTAGCTGTCTTTACAGACAGCTATTCCAGTGGGTAGAAATATCTATTTTTAGCAAGCCTGCAGTAGTCGGTATGAGGAACCATAAGTTTCTTTTAACCAAAATTCATACAATTAAGACTGCTCTCTTACCACCCTCTCTGAGCCTTCTTGGCAAAATCTCGGCAAATATCTACCATCCCAGTTTTGCTTACACTTCTCAACAATTGACATTAAATATTATAAATGATATGTGTGTAGTACCCAGCCAAATTAAAGATTATGCTAATGTTAAAGAAGTGATGCTTTGCTCTGCATCTCTGCTCCCCACTTTATTTATTTATTTATGTTTTTGGGAGAGAAAATCTAAGCATCACATCATCTCAGGTGAGAAAAGTAAGAAGCCTGGCATCCATCAAAGAAAGCGCATCTTTTCTTTAGGTGCACATACTGTAACTGCATGCATACATTGTCCTCAGGACCTTAGATTTCTTTGCTCATTACCTTTGGGTATTCTTTTTGTCATTTGGTTCTTATTGCTAACTTGTTATTCACTCATTCACAGCCCTATCTCCCTGAATGCCCCTTTATCTGCTGGCTCTGCTGGGATATATGTGTTGGGAAGAATGCAGTGTTGAACACACACACACACACACACACACACACACACACACACACACACACACTCAAATTCTGAGGAGCCAAGAGAGTTATATGGCCTAAGTCCAATGAAGTAAGTTTCAAACAAGTGCCTTCACTTAAATGGTGTCTCTGGACAGTATCTAGATTTGCCGTTAAACCAGAAAGCACTGAAGGATTGTCGTGCTTGTAAATTGGTTCTTGCATTCTCTTTGGACCTGCAGTAAGAAGCCTACAAGTCTCTACCTTCTCGCACCATTACTTCTACCTGTCATCGCCCTCCATGGGTGATCCTCAGCCTATTGCTTTCCCGCCCATCATATTATCCTTCTTAGCGGGTGGCTGAAGTAAAGCCCTTGCCTATTAATTCTCCAGGGGATGAAGGCTTCAGCTCTTGCCCTTTCAAACGCTGCTTTGAAACAAAAGCAATTGGGGGAAAAAATATATAAAGAAGACATGATTACACGTGCTCCTAGGGCATGTATCAGCATCACAAATCAATGATAAAAGAGCACGGTTCCCCCTAGGGGACCTCGTTCAGAAAGCATCAAGGCAAGATTTGTTATTTTGCATACATTCCAAACACCTTCTCCATCCAGGGTTGGGTGGGCTCAATTCCATTCCCCAGCAAGAGAACCTGAAAACTGAATGCTGATTAACAACTGCAGTTTGTTTGTTTGTTAACAGTGCAAGGAACCGCCGTGTGGGCTTGCACTTGCTATTCTTCGAACCCAGCTGCCCAGCCATAAGTGTGGTGTAAGTATGTGGATCTCTCTGCACACTAGGGGATGAGACTGAGTTAATGTTATGGATGAATCCAGCCACTGTGATAAGTAAACCTGATTTGAGGCTTAGTTCAGAGATGGGGAAAAAACAACAACAACAGCAGATCATGGATAGCATGCAGCAACTCCAAAGAAGCCCCACTGAATGCCAGGGGCAAAAATCTGCCAATAAATAAATAAATAAAAATCTCTTAATTGAGTGTATTTTGCATTGATTGTGGATGGCTACTTCTTAGAAGCATCACAAGGTACGTAACAAAACTGGTTATAGAGAGGATTTCTTTTCTGCACAAAGGCATTCACACCTTCAATATTGGGGGCATGAAAATGTCACAGGATTATTATGATCTGAGCACGGATTAGGTCAAAAACCTGAATGGTCTTTCCACACCTATATCCCCACACGCTTTTAAAAAACAAACAGACCCCCCCCCCCTCAGCTTTCTTTGTGAAGAAGCTTTGCTGGATTCCCACCTCAAGCAAGAAACTTAAACTAAAATGTGATTTTTTAAAAAAAATAAAAAAAACTTAGATTCTTACACTGTTGATTTTTGTCTTAGAATGTGATTTTTATGTGTGTCATTTTCTTATCAGGAGATTAGTCTGTTTGGCGTGAAGTGGCTAAGGCACCAGGCTAGAAACAGGGAGGCAGTGAGTTCTAGGCCCATTTTAGCCTCGAAAGCTGGCTGAGAGACTGGCATGCTCTGTCAGCACAACTCACTTCAGACGGTTGTCGTTGTGAGGAAAATAGCAGAGAAAGGAGTACTAGGTACTTTTGAGTTATAAAGTCATAAAGGTGGAATAAAAAAAAATAGGGTATAAAAAATAAATGTTGGTTAGGCCCACCTTTTTACTCCTCTTTATTCCTCTCCATCTTCCTTTCTTCCGACCTTAAATGCAGGCTTTTCACACCAGAAGAGTTACTCTTTTTAAAGTATTAGCTAATTCTTTTCAAACCGTTCTTATCTAATATGATGGTAAAGAAAGAACTTTCTTCTTTCAGAGGTGAAGAAGATTTGCAAGGGGGTGATTTGCAGAGGTTTTACAAGGTGTGACCAAATAGTGTATTTACTATCCATTATGGCTCTTCAAAGTTATTGAAGAACAATGGAAAAGCTAAAGAGGTCCTGAATAAACTTTATTAATAGCAAACAAGAGATCGAGCCCTTCCTTTGATTGAGCCTCAGGCTGGCATATTTCTCCAAATAGGCGTTTCTTAAAACCTGGCTAAAATCAGAGAACGGATTACAGGAGGGGTCCACCATATTGTTCACTGTAAAATCATTACCAGGTTTTGCAGCCAACCTGGTTTCCCAAGCTTAAATTAAATCCTGAGAAAAAAGCTACCTGGAGGAAAAATTGCCTCATGGAATTTTTCCACGTCAGGAACGATGGCTAAGGAAGCCTGAGAGTCATGTAGAAACCAAAGCTTTGTGCCCTTTCTGCCACTTCACAAAAAAAAGAAAAAAATGAAAACAAGGTAAATAAAAGGTTGGCTCAAAGATATCCCCGTGAAGATTCTCAAGGAATTCCAAAGTATTCGGAGGACAATCAAGTCACAAACGGAAGCAAGAGGAGAAAGCCCGCGGCAGCGAGAGGACCAGTTTCGCCAGTACGTTGGTACAAAGACATTTAAATTATTATTATCTATCAGATTTATTTATTTATTTATTTAGGGATGCAGTGGCTCAGTGAGTTAGGACGCTGAGCTTGTCGATCAGAAGGTCGGCAGTTTCGCGGGTCAAATCCCCAGTGCCGCGTAACAGAGTGAGCGCCTGTTACTCGTCCCAGCTTCTGCCAACCTAGCAGTTCGAAAGCACGTAAAAATGCAAGTAGAAAAATAGGGACCACTACGGTGGGAAGGTAACAGCGTTCCGTGCGCCTTTGGCGTCTAGTCATGCTGGCCACATGACCACGGAGACGTCCTCGGACAAGCACTGGCTCTCCGGCTTTGAAACGGAGATGAGCACCGGCCCCTAGAGTCGGAAACGACTAGCACGCATGTGCGGGAAAACTTTACCTTTACCTATCAGATTTATCTGCAGCCTTTCATTCCGGGACTCAAGATAGCATGTTTAGCACTCCCTTCTCCTATTTCCCACAACAACCCTGTAAGGTAGGCTGGGCTGTGAGAGGAAACAATTGGCCCAAAGTCACTAAGTGAGCTTTATTGTGGAGGATTTGAGAACTTGAGCCCCACCGTTCTCGGTCAGTACCTGAATCGCCACCCTAAACTTGCTTGCTAAGTTTCAATAAAGCCAGCTCTGTTCCATTGCATGTAACATGACCAGGGTTGTTTAGTCATTGAAGAAATCTAGGACTGCAGCTGGAAGTATGTTCCGGGAAATGTTAAGATAGGCATTTGGCTCAGTTTCATCATACAGTTGGTGGACAACACGTTTCATTGCTACTTCATTGGTATTGCCTGAGCAGGGGGTTGGACTAGATGACCTCCAAGGTCCCTTCCAACTACTACTACTACTACTTCTTCTTCTTCTTCTTCTTCTTCTTCTTCTTCTTCTTCTTCTTCTTCTTCTTCTTCTTCTTCTTATTATTATTATTATTATTATTATTATTATTATTATTATTATTATTATTATTACTTAATGCTTACAAATACTGCAGCTCATTTATTCTACAGTGTACTTCTCACCTGCATATCTGAAAGGACAAGAAATTATTCTAGAAAAAACATTTTATATAAATTCTTGCAAAGTGCTTTATCAGTCCTAGTATGTATTTGTATGTTACGTTACATTGTGATACATTATGTTGCAGATTACATCACATTAGTGCAGGATGCAGGTGTGCCTCAGAATCAGGGCAGAGAAAACTTGAGGCATGGGCATCCCACTCTACTTTCCCTTTTTTGACAAAGGCTACTTTTTTTTAATCAACCTTTCATTCTGCAGAAGAGTTTTTGTTGAAGGGCGTCACAGAGGGAAAATGTTTGTATGATTTTTTTCTCCAGATGTTGTAGTGTCTGCAGGCTTTCATAAAGCTAAGACATTTACAATATTAGGAACAATTTAGGAACAAGGATCTACAGAGATATGAAGGCCAATCACTAGTTTGCAAATGTATGGTTTGTTAGGGAAGCAGCAGATTATAATCCCAAAAGAAGGAAGGGAAAGAGATTGGAGGAAAGAGAGGGAAGGAAGAAGGAAGGAAGGAAGGAAGGAAGGAAGGATGGTTACTATGCTCTGTTTTAATATTTTTCTGCTAGTTCGTGAAGAATAGTTCCAATTACAACTGACCATGTGCTCACGATTTAGAACAGATATGTCAAACACAAGGCCCAGGGCCCGGATCCGGCCCGCGAAGTGGTTTCATGTGGCCCGCGAAGCCATCCTGGAAACAGTGAGGGAACGGCTCCCACTGCCTTGGCCCTGGCCCAGAGACCCTCCTTCTGCCAGAGACCCTCAGATCTGTCCCACTCCTGCCCAGGCCCCCATAGGCACCCTTGATGCGAACGATGTAGAGCTGGCCACGCCCACCCAGCAGGCCAAATGCAGTGTGGCCACGCCCACCCAGTAGGCCACGCCCACCCAGGCCATACCCACCCAGCCCCCTGAGGGCAACCACAATGCTGATGTGGCCCTCAATGAAATTGAGTTTGACACCCCTGATTTAGAAGAAACATTACTGATTACATTACTCCTACTACAGAGACACCTATCTTTTCTTTTAGTCAAAGTTCCAGGTAGGACAAAATAATTTTATTATTTATTATAATATACGTGGGGCTGACTAATCAACTCAGTATGGATTTATTCAGTTTGTGCAGCTATGGCACGGGAATGATACAAACAGCGTGCAATTCTGAATTCTCAGTTGTGTTCACGGCATATATTTTTAATTTTTTTTTAAATTAATCTGATTCTAAAAGAATGAATATACTTCCATGAAGAAACATTTATTTGCTTGACTCTAGTGCAGCTGTAACGGGTGAAGAAATCACTCATCTTTGCCGGAACTGTCTGGAGTTAAATCAGAGCTGTTAAGTTGAAAAGGGCAAGGGTTTTACTTTCTCCCCCCACCAACCATGACATAGGTCAACAGCTTTGCACTCTAACCTGACCCCGGATTTTGAGGCTGCCTCCTACACATGTAGCCTTTCCAAGAACTGCCAGCTTCCTTTATTTATTTATTTATCTGATGTTTCTTGCCTTTAGCTCAGACTAGTAACACCCATTCCTGCTGCATTTATTTCCCTCTTCTCAAGTTTCTGATTCTTGCTCCCCTTCTTTTCCTCCTTCCTTTTAATTTTATTAAAATTTAGTTCGTACTTATAGATCTTCGACTAAAGGCTTTTGATAGCGATGCCTTTTGTTCTTTTTTTTTTAAAAAAAATTGCATTTATGGGGGTTGTTTTTGTTGTTGTTGTTGTTGTATTATATTGTGGGTGTGGGTGTGTACTTGCAAGCGGACGCTGCTGAATAACACACCCCTAACCGGAATACCACGAACAGAATGACTTTTTTTGTAAGTAGATGAAATAGATGTTTGGCACCTCTTCCTCTCCACCATTCCCCCCCACCCCACCCCCTGCCAATTACTATTCTCTGTGATATACCTGCAAGCTACATTATTAAAGGTCACAGGAAGATTGTTCTGTTACTTCTGCTTGGTTTAAAGTAGCCAGGGTAGGGATTGTCTTTCCCAAATTATGGGGGTGTGATGACCAGAAGAAACCTCTTTACATAGTGCTGGGGAAAAAAATATGTGCTTTTAAGTCCCCTAGCTACGTATCTCTGCAGTTTTAAAGTTCGGTGGAGTAAGTGCCCCTGCTTTTTGAAAAGCAGGTGAAACTTTAAGCATGTGGCCGGTGTTATTGATATTTTTTTAAAATTTAAATGCAAAATAACACGAACGGGCCAGCAACATGTCTAGATATAGCCTCAGCTCCATTTAAGCAAATTAAATTCTCAGTTCCTTATTTAAAGCTATTTTTGGAGAGAATTATCTAGTTTACTGAATGCATTCTTCTTTGCCATCGTAACGACAGGTGAGGAAATAATACTGGCGCAAGCTCTCTTTTGCATGCTTGCACCCACATGCACACACCTGCACATGCGGAACCCCCCCCCCCACACACACACAAATAATATCTGGTACACTGCCTTCTTTTGAAAATCGCTGAACACAAATTCTACTTTCTCAATATTTTTTGAAACATTCAATAGTCGGCACACAGGATAGCAGGAAACTGCAGGTTCTCTGAACAACATTTATTGATAATAACAGAGATTAACTGAACATAGCGGCAGGCTGCACAAAAAGGAAGAAAACTTGCCTGAATCTAGTAGCAATACTAATCCTGCTAATTTAATTCCTCCCTGCCTGCAACTACCAACACGCTGCGGTCTTGTCTTAAAAGCATCGTAATCTTCTCACAGTAGATAGCCATTCCAAAAAGGGATGTTTCTCTTACTTTGATTCAGAATCACCACAAGCTTTCCTAGCTTTCTTTCCATATGTTTTGAAACTTTACTTCTCGAGTGCCTGTATCTATATGTCTGCGTGTTTTTACCTGACAGGGCCATGCTGAGAGGGTCACATATGTGCAGTGGTATATCCCAACACATTTCTAATGTTATCTCGCTTATCTTTTAGGTAAAAAAAAATATTGAAATCGATTATGGTTTATTTTCCATACGTATCTTCCAAAGATATCAAAAAAACTAGGACATGAGAGATAATATAATAGGTCTGGCTCGGCTGGCTCGGTCCTCAACCTTAGCAACTTTAAGACTTGTGGACTTCAACTCCCAGAATTCCTCAGCCAGCAAAGCTGACTGAGGAATTTTGGGAGGTGAAGTCCATGGGTCATAGAAGAGCCAAGTTCAAAGACCCCTGGGCTAAATCACATAAAATTGTTTGGGGAAGGGGAATCATCGAACAGATTCACAATCTACAGAAATTCACTCGGTGAACTAGCTGGCCAAATTTCATTAAGAAAGCTTAACAGTGAGGAAATATGCTACGTTATAAAGCATTGACCTTTGTAGTTCCCACAGAATGCCAACACCGTTAAGAAGAAACCCCTTCCTGAGTTAACTTCCGTTATCGTTTGTACGTGCACTTACAGAAGCAAATGGCTTCAGAGGTCTGGTCTGTTGAACCCCCAAAGCTGAATGCTAAAAAATCTTTTAAGCATTTTCAAACGGTAGAACTTTATTCATTGACGTATCCAACGATTGAGAATTTATATTCCAAAACTGGTAGTCATTCATTACAGCGTTGCCAAAGAAATAAAGCCTCCTTCTACCGCTTTAGGAAAAGTGGTAGTTGTTCATTCAGATGCTTTCCACACTTTGTGACCCAGTGAATATCAGTTTGCCAGGATTATCGGTCTGCTCCTTTGAGATCATGTAAGTTCATGCTTGTGTCATCACAAGCACAATGGTAGCTAGCCACCTGATCCTCCATCAACTTTTTTTTTATTTCTCCCCATCCCACCCCACCCTGCCAAGCATCAGGATCATCCCCAGTGACATTTGCTTTTTCCCCCATTGTGTGGCTAAAATAATTAAGATTTAACTTTATTACAGTATTTGGGCTTCCACAGAACAGTTCTGAATCAAACAATTCTATTTCATCTAGTGTCAACGCTGCTAACATCGGACATTTTTGCATTGACAGTAGATGGAAAGGTAGCCATCTTTCTTCTTTTCGCTTTTAAGAGTTAGATGATGCTGGGGAGGGGCTGTGCAAATGACAGTCCAGCTAGACATAACAACACTAAAACGTAGCATGAGAATCAAGGTTATTGGACTCAGAGCTGATAGAGAATTGGCGAGGTGGAGAGGAAGCCCCCCGCTTCAAGCTAATTGGGGAATGTGATTTAGGACTGTAAATTGGAGGAGGGCATTGTGCTTTGATACTATGTGCCCAGGGGAGGGGAATTCAGTTTTTGGCTTCAATGATGTAAGTGCCGATATTATGCTACTCGAATAAAAGATCCTTTAAGGTAAACAATGCCTTGAAGTTCTTTTGAAGAGTTTCATCTGTCGGAACCATGACATCTAGCTTTGACAGTCTTGTTACCACTGGCTTTCCCCCAAGGGTGGGCCACATGAGAAACAGCAACTCTTGTGGAGGGCTATCGCTGCTGCTGCTGCGCTGTCACCATCCACCTGCTGCCATTGTCCCCTCCACCACTGCAGGCTGGACAGGGAAATCAGAGGGCCAGACATGGCCCATGGGACGTGAAATGGCTTCAATAATCCTCGGTTTTGTTGTCGATGTGATGTTTCCGAATTCTAATTTTTATGTATCCAGGTGAAGAGAAAACATACACACTTACATAGCAGTCACCACCAGGGGGCGTTGAACTATATCTGTTTTGGCGGGAACCCAGTTTCGGCGGGAAAGAGAGGTTCAAACCGATTGGCCGGCTGCTCATCTGGCCAGGTATAAAAGGAGGACAGGTAACCCCTATTCCCCAGTATAGTCACTTCCACTGAATAAAGATCTGCCATGCTGTACTCATCGTCTCAGCGTCCTTCCTTCTCTCCAGAACCCACTACACAACACTAATATTCTGCTTGGATTGGCCATTTTACTTTCTAGCTGCAGATGCCTCTTTACTTCACGGCCACTGTCACCGTTCCTGTGAACCTTTAAGCCTAGGAGGATGAAATTTCATTTCTTCTATCTGTCTGCACTGGGTTGACATTGCAGAAGGATAATACGGTAATAAAATCTTAGTATTAGGCAGCCAATGACAGAGCACGTGGGAAGCAATCTGGTTTCCCCCCCCCCACTCTCTTAATTCCTCTAGAGCATGACATTATTTGGAACTTCCTCACTTCTAGATATCATGGTGGCATCAGCAACATATCCGAGGTTGTTGATGTTTCTGCCAGCACTTTCACTTTCAATTTCTATTTGTTCTAGTCTAGTATTTTTCCTGATAACGTTCTACAGTCGTGGTCAAAATTGTGGAAACCTTTTGGGAAAAGTGTACAGTAGAAATTCCACCTTTGGTTAAGTTTCCACCAATTTTTCTTCTAATTTCTTTATAATTGTAGCCTTGTTCACTTAATAATACTATTTTACATCGCGTTCTGGGCAACTAGTCAACTCTTTGCACCATTACTTTAATTTTATTACATTTTACAAGCTCACTAAATGAAAGAATAAAAAAATCCAACCAACTTGATAGCGACCACATTACACACTGACAAATGCTCTCCTCTCAGCTTCAATACATGACATCAATAACTGGACCCTACTATGATCTGATTGGTTCATTGCCAAAACAAGATGACACCTGATTGGTTCTTTAAACACTCATGCTCATTGGCTACAATCAGATGAAGGAAAGCTACCTGATATCAACCTAAGCATGTTGTGCTTCCTTTTTCTGGTTATTTGGCTATAACTTTTCATAGAATCCAGTACAGATAATTGAACAAACTATGTTGCATTACATTCTTGATTAAATTATCTTTCCATTGATATATAATTTTATGATACTACTCAAAAAAAGTGTTGTTATTTGCCATCAAACCTCAAAAATACACTTTTCCCAAAAGGATTCCACAATTTTGGCCACTATTGTATATATAGAGTAAATAAAGTTTTTATATACATCTTTAATGAGCTCTTTTTTCGTATTTACTTGCTCCATACACAGACACACAAACACACACACACAGAGAGACACGCAAGCACGCATATGTATGTGTGTATGCATACATACCTACAGACACCAATAGTCCTCATTTTATGATCACAAATTGGGACCAGAAGTTTCGTTGCTAAGCAATGCAGTCATTAAGTGAATCACTCATGCCCTTTTTTTTGCTATAGTTTTAAATGAATCCAGCTTTCTCCATTTCCTTTGCTTGCTGGAATCCCTTTGGGATGATTGCAGATGTCATGTGACCCTGGGATGCTGCAATCATCGTGAATACTTGTAGTTGACAAATACCCCGATTGTGATCACATGACTGTGGAACACTGTGATGGTCCTAAGTGGGGAGAGTGGCTGTAAATACTCTTTTCATTGTACCTTCACACAGTCCTTAAATAAATGGTCGGTAAGATGGGAAGTATCTGTATATTTTTCATTGCTATAAAATAATACATTACAGGTAGTCCTCAACTTAACGACCAGAATAGAGTCCAACCTTTCTGTTGCTAAATGAAACAGTTGCCAAGTGAGCTTTGTCCCATTTTACGACTCTTCTTGTCACTGTTGTTAAGTGAATCAATGCCATTGTTAAGCTAGCAACACAGTTGTTAAGTGAATCTGGCTTCCCCCATTGACTTTGCTTAGCAGAAGGTCGCCAAAGGTGATCCCGTCACCCGGGAACGCTGTAACCATCATAAATATGAAGCGGTTGCCAAGCAACTGAATTTTGATCACGTGACCCTGGGGATGCCGCATTGGTCATAAGTGTGAAAAATGGTCATAAGTCACTTTTTTAAATGCCATTGTAACTTTGAACAGTCACTAAACAAATAGCTTTAAGTCGAGGACTTACCTACACAAAAATAATCTAGAATATATTTTCTTACAAAAAATGTAGAATCCACTGTAAAAGTTCAGGGCATGCAACTGTTTACAAAAGGCCATTCTCTGTGCTACTTCTCCACAATTTTTTTTGTTTTGTTTTATGAAATTAAACCACAAAGGGAAATTTTATATTCCGTACTATCTGGATCAGGATTTTTGGCTTTGAGTTTAGCTGTGGCTTACAAAGCTTCTTAATGATGTGAAAGGATTTAAAAAAATCAAATAATATATAATTTGTTGTTGTTGTTAGTTGCGAAGTTGTGTCCGACCCATCGTGACCCTATGGACAATGTTTCTCCAGGCCTTCCTGTCCTCTACCATATTCTGGAATCCATTTAAGCTCACGCCTACTGCTTCAGTGACTCCATCCAGCCACCTCATTCTCTGTCGTCCCCTTCTTCTCTTGCCCTCAATCTTTCCCAGCATTAGGCTCTTCTCCAGTGAGTCCTTCCTTCTCATTAGGTGGCCAAAGTATTTGAGTTTTAGCTTCAGGATCTGGCCTTCTAAAGAGCAGTCAGGGTTGATCTCCTCTAGTACTGACCGGTTTGATCACCTTGCAGTCCAAGGAACTTGGATATATAAAATAAAATAAGGCAATTATGAATATCTGTTATTCAGATGTGATTTTAGACATCACACGTTTGTGAAATATGTATGCATGGTTCAAAAAAAAACAAGCTATAATTTACACCAGTAATTTCATAAATAAGATTACTATGCAACACGTGGAATAAAAATCCACTGAAAAATACGGTACCATTTAATCTTCATAAAAAAAACCTTTTGCTAAGGGCTTACCTCACAAAACTGTACACTGGGAGGAAATCAATCCCAGGCTTAAAATGAGAAAAGGTTACCATGTGAGTGTGACCCTTTGAAGCTCCACTTTCATTTTGCCAGAGGGAAAATATTTTGTGTGAAGTTAAACTCTGCAATCCTACATTTTATATAAGGAAAAGAAAAAACAGCCCACATATTATTCTCTAGCTCGTGAAAAGGAGGGCATTGGATCAGCTTGATTTAAACACCATTCTTGTTTTCCCGTTGCCATACTAGAGAACCACATGCTACCTTTCTAGAGATCCTATTTCCTATGTGTGCTGAAATCTCCCACAACCAAGGATTTAGGTGGAAGCTGACTTTCCGACATATTTCCCAGCAGACCGAAAGCTAGTCAGGTAAGCAAGTGATGACAACATTCACAAGGCAAAACCAGAGTGTGTGGCTCCTCACTGAGGGGGGGGGGAATCGCAGTTAACTTTAATGCTCAGGGTTTTCTCAAACCCATCAAGCAATAAGAACAATATAGGTGAATTAATGAAAGCAAGCAACCAGCTTGTATCAAATAGGGCTTTCTCCTGTTCTGCCCTGAGGCCAATCCTTTCTTAGAAGGGTGAGACAATTGCTTCGAAATTAATTTCAAAGTCTTAACATTCAAAATCAAATATTCCAACTTTTTTGAGCCCTTAATCTATTTACAGTTTTCTGTAGTCAAAATCTTGTCTTGCTTTTCACTTATTTTAAATTCTTAAAGATTATAAAGATACATCTTCGTGTTCTTATATTAAGGATTGAAGGCACCCGCCTGTTTGTTTATAACCTTGTCAATTTGAAGAAGCCTTCTTCTTCTTCTTCTTCTTCTTCTTCTTCTTCTTCTTCTTCTTCTTCTTCTTCTTCTTCTTCTTCTTCTTCTTCTTCTTCTTCTTCTTCTTCTTCTTCTTCTTCTTCTTCTTCTTCTCCTTCTCCTTCTCCTTCTGCCATATCTGTTATTGGATGTTGGCGATCCTATTTTTATCAGCAGCCGCATGAAAAAGTGCTGCTGAGTTTTGTCCAAACCAGTCCCTTAGGTTTTGAAGCCACAATGTTCTTCTTCTGCCTGGACCTCGATTGCCTTCAATCCCTGGAGGATTAAATGGAGTATGCCATATTTTTCTGGGTGTCGCATCACATATGTCTTAAATATTCTAACTTTCGTTTTTTAATTGTTTTGATGATTTCCCTTGGCTTTCCCAGGCGGCTTATCACCTCCTCATTTCTGATCTTTTCAACCCAGCTTATACGTAACAGCCACCTATAAATCCACATTTCAAATGCTTCTAGTCTCTTCAGGTGGTCTTCTGTCAGAGACCGACACTCTACTCCATAGAGCAGGACAGAAAAAATATAACATCTGACTAACCTGATTTTTCAATCTTAGGCTTATGTTGTGACTGCAGAAGACCCTTTTCATTTTGAAGAATGCTGTTTGAGCTTTCTCTGTCCTTGTCTTTACTGCAAGGGTCATGTCCCAGCTTTCATGTAAATTAGAACTGAGGCTTTGAAGAAGCCTGGTTTCTTCTAAACCACTTAATAGGCAATTTCCGAAAGTGGTTTGCAAAGGAAGTGCAAATACAGAATAACAGAGATGGAAGGGACCTTGGAGGTCTTCTAATCTAACCCCCTCAGACAGGAAACCCTATATCATTTCAGGCAAATGGTTGTTCAGTCTCTTCTTATAAACCTCCAGTGTTGGAGCACCCACAACTTCTCAGGCAAGCCGTTCCACTGATTAATTGTTCCAACTCTCAGGAAAATTTTCTTTAGTTCTAGGTTGCTTCTCTCCTTGATTAGTTCCCATCCATTGCATTATGTTCAGGTGCTTTGGAGAATGGGTTGACTCCCTCTTCTTAGATATTGGAGCATTATTATGTTACCCCTACTCCTTCTTTCCATTAAACCGTACATACCCAAGTCCAGCAACCATTCTTTATATGCTTGAGCATCCAGTCCCTTAATCATGTTTACTGCTCTTCTTTGCATTCTTTCTAGAGTCTCAACATCTTTGTGGTGACCAAAGCTGGATGCAATATTGTGTACAGATGTATTGTCCTTTAAAGGATTGGACTGCAGCCAGAGCAAGAATGGCAAATTTCCTTGTCTCCCAGTTCACCCACCCTCTGGAGACCCCTGCTTTGCAGTCTCCTCATGAGCAAACAAGTGTGTGGAGTACAAGGTGGACAATCTGTCGTCCTCTCTTTCACCAGAGAGGGTGAAAGGAGATGATCATTTTTTCTGATCCCTTGTCCTTAGCTGTAATCACCAGCTCTGCTTTCTGCAGAGCCATTTTCAGTCCACTTCCCATGGAGCTGTTTCCATCCCACCATTTCTTGTCCTCAAGGGGCTGATGGGTGAAGACTTAAGCCACTGATTGACTTAACACTATGGATGCTGGATTAGATAGGGGTTTTTCCCAGGCAAACTTTTTTTTTGTGGGAGAGGGGAGATTTATTAATTGATAATTTTCCCAGGCCAACTTGGAGATATCAATTTTTGTGCTGTATGTCGTTGGTTTGAGATATCCCAACCACTTTGCTGCATTTCCATCTTTAGGTTGAAACATTGCCATCCTAGATCACTGTAAGGCAGTGGCCCTCAACCTTTTGGGCACCCGGGACCAATTCTGTGGAGAGAGGTTTTTCCGCGTACCGAAGCGGGCATGGTTTTGCATGCTGCCTGCATACCACAGTCGGAGCTTCCCATGTTTACGGGGCCCGGTTTCCAGCATGCCGCAGCGCAGTACCGGTCCACAGACCTGGGGTTGGGGAGCCCTGTTGTAAGTGATAGAATATGGCTTAATCCCTTTTGCAACCAAGTGCTAGAGAAAGGCCTCAACATTTGTTAATTCACACTTAAACTGCCATAATTATGCCCTTAATGTAAAAATTACATGGTGTGGAATAGCAAATAATAACAGAGATCTCTGCAGGAGGTAACATATGGGGAAGGGACTCACTAATGGCTAATGTGAGCTATTTTGCTATGGAAAACCATATTCTATTTTCTTTCTTGTTTGGGAAATGAATCATACTGCTTTAAGGCTTTCAAGTAATTTGCAATGAAATGAAGTCCAGAGAAGATCTAAATAACTCACTCAGAGATATCATTGTTCTTTGGAGATAGATGGAAGAGCTGCCACCGAGTATGGTTATTGTCAGTTTTGTACGGCATTTAGCTGTATCTTGGACTCATATAAAGTCCTTAATGCAGGAGTGTATGCATTCCTATTTATTATCTTGATATGTTTGCTAATAAAATTTTATTGTACAGACTAATAGCAATGCTGCATTTACTACACAAAACGGTACTTCAAGGTTATCTAATGTTAAATGTAATGATACGTTTAAAATAATAGTGTAATGAGTGTAAATTAAGTTGCATTTCTCTTCCTTTTTATCACAGATTTTATTTTCTATTGCCTGAGCCTTAATGATACCCAGTGAATTAGTTTTAAATGATTGAGGATTCCACAAGGTTGCTTTTCAGCTCTTATTAATTATAGAACTCAAATGAAACAGCCTTCCGTATAAACAGTAAAAATGGCATAAACAAATAAGCAAAGGAGCGCTCTCAAATTGTTTTCTATTATTATTTCATCTCCCAGTGATCCCAGACAATATGACCAATGGCATCAGAGTGGGAGTATAGTTAAAAAATATTCGGAGGCACCTAATACAAAACTCTTCTGCTGTTATTTAGAGTTTCATTTTTGCTTAAGAGGGAAGAATCTGAAGGGATGAAAGAATTTGGAAATAGGAAGGGAAGGGGGCTTCTAGCTAAGTTATATAAAGAATAGGAAGACTGAATGTTGCATTTTGATTTAGAGGTAGCTAAATAATTGATTTGAAAGCCTTTTGAATGGGAAGGCCACTCAAAGCTATTTAATGAGTATGTATGATAAAGGTACTGATTTAACTCTACATTTGGCCACATTGTAAGAAACAGACATTCCCACTTTATTTTTTTGTCTTTTTCCTATGGCAAATAATGCACATATTTGCACAGCTGTGAACATGTTGTTGTGTCAACCGTCTCCTTGGCACGAACAGCAAAAGAAACTCTTGGGACATCTTTTATTACCAAGAGTATAACTTTACTGACAGATCCACATAGTCACAGAAGAAGCAAAGCCAGTTCTAAGGTTTTGGTGTGAAACGCAGAATAGTAGAACACCCCCCCACACACACACACACGCTTTCCTTCCCCGGGTTGCCCATTGTCCAGTCCACCAATCCAGATTACACATTTTATTTTGGGAAAACAGTTTGCCCCTTTTGAAAGTCTTCTGCGTCTTACCTTGAAGTTGGAAGATGTTTCCCCCCCCACATTCCAATCATACCCCTCCCCCCTCTTAGCTTCTTTGTCAAGTGGAAAGAAATGCATAGCCAGTCAACCAACATGTGAGTTCCAAACATTAGGAAATAAAATTAGCCAATTTGGTTCTTGGGGCTTGGGGACTTATAGGCCTTTAAATACTTCTGGTAACTGAATCTCTGTTTCAAGACTTGAAAGCCCGACGTGACTGATGAGTTGAATCTCCATCTTTCTAGTCCATGTCCAATACTACCGGTCGCAATTTAATTTTTATACCTGTTAGTTGTATGCAACTTGTACCCTCTGCTAGATATTTCTAGGTGTAAGCGGAGAAAATTCCCATAACTAACCAGTTCGTTCAGATATGGGAAATTTCATCCAACATCCCAATTTTCCCATTTTCAAATGTATGCCATTTCATTTCTGGGCATTTTTATGTGCATTTGTACCGTTTGACAAAAACATTGACTACACACATTTTTGTGATAATATGCTTTTTTCTTTTATAATACAGATTGAAAATAACTTTACAAAATTTTTAAAAAGTATGTGTTTCATCAGACAACTGTGTTCTGGCTCCTTCATAGTTTTTTTTATGCAAATTGAGTAGGATACACAAAAAAGCAACCCAACCTTTTCCTTTTCTGAAAGAGTTTTACTTATATCTAGAGAGTGGATATTAGTGGGGATGGGGCATAGAGAGTTTGAGAAAGCAGCTGGATATTTTCTTGTTTTATTTAATTAAAGCCAGCATATATAATTATGTTCACTGAAGAAATGGAACATAATTAAAAATACTGCATTTTCTCCATTGGAAGTTTTATAATCCTTACTTATTACATGTCTTTCAAGCTGTGCTGAATCACACTGTAGATTTTTTCAGGGAAAAGGGGAAAAAACTTTCAATAAAATGAAGAAATGAATTGGGGCTTAAGAGAGACAGCAGTGAAACACTGATTTGATACCTGTTAGACCAGTACCAATTCAAGAATATATAGTGTCCCAAGGCCACAGTGACTTATGGAATTGACCAAGCTCATTCTAAGAGTAGGTGAAGTACCAGAGAATTTATGTCTCCTAGATCCCATTAAATGTCAGAGTGCATACCTGCAGCTTGCCCACTTTGCATGACCTAGTGGGCTGGGTAGAAATAACCCGAAATAAATCTCCTTTGCCATTGGTTATAAGTGATAACCAACATCCTGAATTGCATCTGGAAGTCTACTGAGAAACAGTGCAACTCAAACAACAGTCGTCTTTACAGAACCACATTGAGGTGCACCGTTACTACCCATGATGTTGCATTCTGGACCCCATTGGCAACTTCTAAATAGTCTTCAAGAGTAGTCCCACGTAGAGCATTTTGCAGAAATGCAAATGGGAGGTGACTAATGCAGGAGCAACCATGAGCAGGGCCTATCAATTAGGAAGTGGTACACAGGATGGAGTTTTGAGTTCAGGAGGACCCCAAATTATGTGCAGAGTCTGAGTAAGAGATGGTAGCACTATCAGAACCCAAGATGTTAAATCTTCAGATCTAGATCTTGGAGAAGTCAAAACCCTTAGCCATTTGATCTTGCTAAGGTTAATTTGGACCCTATTTCCCCATCCAGATCTCCACAGTCTCCAGACACTCAGAAAACACCAATACATTATAATTTGATTGGCCAGGGCAGAAATGTACAATGAAGTATCATCAGTATATTGACTTGATGCCCATCATGGTCTCATCCAGGGGCTTCATGTAGATCTTAAACAAAAGTGGAGACACAGTAGAGCCCTGAGATATCCTACAAAGCAGAGGCTTAGGACCAGTGGTGGGATTCAGCCAGTTCGCTCCACTTCGGCAGAACCAGTAGCTAATTTTTCGTTGCCCGTTCCCAGAATGGACTTTCAGAAGCGGTTGTTCACATATGTGAATCCCACCACTGCTTAGGACTTGACCATTCTCCCCTTACAAATATCAGTTGGAACCAGCCCTGGAGAAAGGAGAGACTCCTCAATAATACCATGCCCCTGCCCTGCTGGCAAACTGATCCAAAAGATCGCTTGGTCAATAGTATTGAAGGCCACTAAGAGATCAAGAAGGGACCAGATAATCCAGTTATCTATTGGATCACTGACTCTTGAGAAGGGCTGGCATCCTTCAGAAATGAGAGTCTCTCTCAAAGATTAATTCAGTACCACATAGATCCAACTGCGGGTCATACTTTGATGGCCAAGAGGGATGTGCGTCTAACACATAAGTCACCTTACAGCCCTAAGGACTTCCCACTTCCTTACAACTAACAAGCTGAAACTCTTCCCAGATAATAGAACTAGACCACATCTTGGTTAGTTCCAAAGGACTTGCACAGTTGATGTCCAGCTTAGAGGGATCCAAGTGTCTCTATCTGGCTAATGTCAGGAATTGTTCTCACAGCAGCTTTTTGGATACTCCACTGGTCCCTCACTATCTGGGAATGAACTATTTTCCTTAAATAAGATCACTATGTGATATTCTGTAGAAGCAATAAGGGTGAAGAAATATCCCATGTTTGACTGTAATAATTGCCGTGAGATAATGTTTAACAAAGGTTTTTATTCTTGGTGAGCTGGATTTAGTCTTTGTCTCCTGCCAGCAACACACTAATAGTGTAGAGTTTCCATCTAGTGTTGATGGGTATTAAACGTTTATTGTTTTCCTTTCTCATTAATAATATTTAAATGATACATCAGTGAGATATCGGCAAGATTCCTTTTAGTTAATCCATTAAAAATGATTACAAACTCTTAATCATTTACAGCTTGGTACTAGAAATAAAGTTCTCACTGTAATATCCATTTGGTTACAAATTATTAGCCCTGATATTGGTATCTTGAAATAAGTAAGATTTATGAATCATTGCAGTCTTGGTTCTGATTAAAATCTGAGTCAGGGAACAATTCACAGCTTTCTCCCTTCATCTCCTTCATTAACCTCTCTAATTGTCAAAACACACTCCGTATCAGCTCCCCTCCTGTTCCTAAATGTCTTCTCGTTTCTCCTTGAAAATTAGTAGGCATTGAAAATAGGAAGAGTAGTGATCTGGGAAGAAGTCAGTAAGGTTGCAGAAATCCAGGTGACCACAGAATATGTCTCTCCCTCTCCCTTTCTCTGTTTTCTGCTATCTTGCATTCATCCAGATTTTAGCGGCCTAGATTTGATAGCTCCAGACAGAAGCAAAGGCTCTCCATGCCTGCCTGCTTTCGGCAGTGGAATGCATTAGGGAGCAGCATTCCAGAATTAAATCCCAAGTGGGCCCATCTCCAGAGGTATTTAAATGTAAGAGCAGCTTCAGTAGCATTACTGATGTTAGGGTAGCTTAAAAACCCATAGTGAGAGCAGACTAATTACAAACTTTATTGCAGGAATAGATCTAATTTTCCCACCAGGTTATTGATCAGGTATGTTTGGAATACAGTTAAAAATCTTCTGCCTAGGAAGAAGATTTAAGGTAGAAGGGTATATACTGAGCCTTGCCAAATCTGAAAATACACCTCTTAGGGCTGAAATCTCAAGTCACAATGAAAAACAAGATAGGCCTACAGCAGGGGTAGGCAACCTCGGCTCTTTTATGACCCATGGACTTCAGCTGACTCAGGAATTCTGGGAGTTGAAGTCCATGAGTCAAAAAAGAGCCTAAGTTGCCTACCCCTGGCGTACAGAATACAATGCCAAGCAAATATATATATATATGGTGAGGGGTGACATGATAGAAGAAACTTCCTGACAGAACAATTAACCTGTGGAACAACCTCCAGAAGTGGTGAATTCTCCAACACTGGAAGTTTTTAAGAAGAGACTGGACAGCCATTTGCCTGAAATGGTATAGGGTTTCCTGCCTGAGCAGGGGGTTGGACTAGATCAGGGGTCGGCAACCTAAAAAAGGAAAAGAGCCACTGGGAACCGGTTCCATCACAAATTAAAAAAAGTGGGAGCCGCGTGCGTGTGTCCATGCACGCGCATGCACAAAAAAAGTTTTGCGCATGCGCAAAACGGTTTTTTGCGCATGCGCGGACTCACGCGGTTGCCATTTTTTTTAAAAGTGAGATGGAACCGGTTCCCGGTTGCCCGACGGCGACGGCCCGTCTGCAAAGCTGCCGCTTTCAGCAGCTTTGCAGACGGGCCGCGGCAGCTTCCTCAAAGAGCGGCACCTCTGCCCGTTCGCGCGGAGGTACGCGCGCACCTCTCCAAAGGTTTGGGGAGGTGCGCGCGCACCTCTCCAAACGGGTGGTGCCACTCTCCATTTGGAGAGGTGCGCGCGCACCACTGCCCGTTCAAAGAGGTGTGCGCGCACCGGGCGGCTGGGAGCCGCAGGAGACGGCTCAAAGAGCCGCATGCGGCTCCGGAGCCGCGGGTTGCCGACCCGTGGACTAGATGATCTCCAAGGTCCCTTCCAACTTCTTCTTCTTCTTCTTCTTCTTCTTCTTCTTCTTATTATTATTATTATTATTATTATTATTATTATTATTATTATTGTACAAAACTTGGATTGAATCTTAACATTAAGAAAACCAAGATCATGGCATCCGGCTGTCGGGCCTGGCACGCCCGACATTCGGAGGGACCGCGGAGCGACCCGCCAGGCCCCGAAAACCACCGCCGGCGCCCGCGGAGCGTCCCGCCAGGCCCCGAAAGCAACCGCCGGTGCCCGCGTCAGCAACCGCCCTCCCAACGGCCGGAGAAGCCGAGAAGCACCCTACCGGCCTCCAGGGACTCTCGGCGGCCTCTTCTTAATTCTTCCTCCCTCGGTGGCACCCAGAACGCCCCGAAAACCACCGCCGGCGCCCGCGGAGCGCCCCGCCAGGCCCCAAAAGCAACCGCCGGCGCCCGCGTCAGCAACCGCCCTCCCAACGGCCGGAGAAGCCGAGAAGCACCCTGCCGGCCTCCAGGGACTCTCGGCGGCCTCCTCTTAATTCTTCCTCCCTCGGTGGCGCCCAGAACGGAGAGCGGCGACGTCGAGACACCAACTGCAGCCTCCCAGCCTGGGAGCTGCTCGCCAACACGTCCCACAGCGCCGCGCCGCTCTCGCCGGCTCCCGGAAGCGACCAGCGGGTCGCGAGGGAGCCCGGCTGGCGTGCAAGGCCATGGAGCGGCCAGCTGACTGTCGGGGGCTGGAAGGGAGGGCGGGAATGCCGACACGGCCTAACAGCCTCTGAGACCGACCAGAGGGCCAGGGGGCGGCTGTTCGGTGGGGTGGCCGGTGGACACCCAGCACTCAAGCGGCAGGATAAGGACGGGTGCCAGGATGACTCAGGGGGTGGTGGAGACTGCCGACGAGTTAGGGAGGGGCTCGGGACACAGCTCACGGCGGACTGGAGAGATGAGGGGGGAATGGAAATAGGCGGAGCTCTGGGGGTAAGGAGGGTGGTTTGGGCTGGGGGGTGGCTTACCGGCTGCAATGGTGGTGGGGCGGGTGCCAAAGGGTGGACACCGTGGGGGGTGGTGGTTAAGTAGGGTGTGGGCGTGGTGGAATAATTAAGGGTGTGGTGGAGGGTGTTGGCTTTGCCGGCTATTTAGCAGCGTTGATTATGCTGTAGAATCAACGCTGACTTCGTCTGTCTTCGAGCAACTGTTTATGAGGCTAATAAACGTGGCTTAGGAGAACCAGCTCCTGTTCCGGTTTCATTCTTTTTGGTGACTCGTCGGACGGGCCCTGAAACCGGCCTTCTCAATTCCTGGCAAATAGATGGGGAAGAAATGGAGGTAGTGACAGATTTTATTTTCCTGGGCTCCAAGATCACTGCAGATGGGGACTGTAGCCAAGAAATTAAAAGATGCTTGCTCCTTGGGAGGAACGCCATGGCAAATCTAGACAGCACACTAAAAAGCAGAGATATCACCCTGTCAACAAAAGTGCGTATAGTCAAGGCTATGATCTTCCCAGTTGCAATGTATGGCAGTGAAAATTGGACCATAAAAAAGGCTGAGCGCCAAAGAATTGAGGCCTTTGAACTATGGCGCTGGAGAAGACTCCTGCGAGTCCCTTGGACTGCAAGGCAATCAAACCGGTCAGTCCTAGAGGAGATCAACCCTGACTGCTCTTTAGAAGGCCAGATCCTGAAGCTAAAACTCAAATACTTTGCCACCTAATGAGAAGGAAGGACTCACTGGAGAAGAGCCTAATGCTGGGAAAGATTGAGGGCAAGAGAAGAAGGGGACGACAGAGAATGAGGTGGCTGGATGGAGTCACTGAAGCAGTAGGCGTGAGCTTAAATGGACTCCAGAAGATGGTAGAGGACAGGAAGGCCTGGAGGAACATTGTCCATGGGGTCGCGATGGGTCGGACACGACTTCGCAGCTAACAACAACAAGAAACGTAATTTACCCATGAGAATATCAACAGATAATTCAATGGGCTTGATTTTACTTAACATGTATGTGCTTAGTTAAATAAACTGGAGGATCCAGCCAGGATTATTTCATTTTAGCCAAATGGCTAAAATTAGCCAATAAGGCCCGTAGGCTTCCAAAGATAGCAATTGCACTTAGACTTACATGCCTCTTCACAGTGCTTCACAGCCCTCTCTAAGCGGTTTACAGAATCAGCATATTGACCCCAACAATCTGTGTCCTCATTTTATCGACCTCGCAAGGATGGAAGGCTGAGTCAACCTTGAGCCAGTCAGAATTGAACTGCCAAACTGCCAGCAGTCAGCAGAAGCAGCCAGTGGTACTGCATTCTAACCACTGCACCACCAGGTCTCTTAGATTGTAGTATAAAATAAATCTGAAATAGGCAGACCGCGTTATCCTCTAAAAACATCTGAAATAGTATCCCTCACTCATTTTGATGGGTTAACCAGTTATTTTTACAAACACAGTGGTAAGTGAATGGATTCTAAGATAGTTATATTTACATTCTTTCCAAGTTCCTTTTCTTTCCGTCCTCAGGTTAAAATGCATCAGGTTGAGAGAAATGGAAAGCAATCAAATCTTCCCAGTGATACATTAAATGACAACCAAATAAGAGTTCCAATTTGGAAACAGTTTTAGAGAGCTTCAGGTGCAAGCACAGGTCTTGGTGTAGCAGCGTTCACATTTTCATATCTGTATAACTGGGAAACTATATTAAGAAGTATTTCTTCTAAGGCCCTTGATATTTTACTTACATGAGCCAATGGGAAGATGGTTTATTTTGTTCTTTCTACCACTCTTCATTTGAGAGCAGTGTTTCTGAACCTGAAAAATTGGTTTACATGATGATGATGATGATGATAACAACAACAACAACAACAACAATAAATAATAATAATAATAATAATAATAATAATAATAATAATAATAATAATAATAATAATAATAATAATAATAATAATAATAATAATAATAATAATAATAATAAAAAGTTGGAAGGGACCTTGGAGGTCATCTAGTCCAACCCCCTGCTCAGGCAGGAAACCCTATACCATTTCAGACACCGGCTGTCCAGTCTCTTCTTAAAAACTTCCAGTGTTGGAGCATTCACAGCTTCTGGAGGCAGGTTGTTCCACTGGTTAACTGTTCTAACTATCAGGAAATTTCTCCTTAGTTCTAGGTTGCTTCTCTCTTTGGTTAGTTTCCATCTGTTGCTTCTTGACCTGCCTTCGGGCGCTTTGGAGAATAGCTTGACTCCCTCTTCTTTGTGGCAGCCCCTGAGATATTGGAACACTGCTATCATGTCCCCCCTCATCCTTCTCTTCGTTAAACTAACATACCCAATTCCATCAACTGTTCCTTATATGTTTTAGCCTACAAGTCCCCTAATCATCTTAGTTGCTCTTCTCTGTACTCTTTCCAGAGTCTCAACATCTTTTTTACATCGTGGTGACCAAAACTGGATGCAGTATTCCAAGTGTGGCCTTACCAAGGCATTGTAAAGTGGTATTAACACTTCAGGTGATCTTGATTCTATCCCTCTGTTAAGGCAGCCTAGAATCCTGTTGGCTTTTTTGGCAGCTGCAGCACACTGCTGGCTCATATTTAAGTGATTGTCCACTAGGTCTCCGGGATCCCTCTCACAGTTGCTACTACCGGTATTGAACAAGGCACCACCTAAACTGTACCTGTGTTTATTTTAAGTAATCATAAAACATGTGAAAAGTTTCAATCAATCAATTTCAACTTCTCGTGGGGAAAAAAAAGATCTCGCAAAGTTGGAATTGATTGATTGATTGACGTTTTTAATCCCACCCAGTCTGCCGTTACCACCGCAGCCACGCCCACCCAATGGGCCACACCCACCCAATGGGCCACGCCCACCCGGCACCCAACGATACATAAGTGGGTTTTGGGTTGCAGTTTGGGCACTCGGTCTCTAAAAGGTTTGCTATCACTGCCCTTACCAAAGCAGTACCTTGTTGTTGTTGTTAGTTGCGAAGTTGTGTCCGACCCATCGCGACCCTATGGACAATGTTCCTCCAGGCCTTCCTGTCCTCTACCATCTTCTGGAGTCCATCTAAGCTCACGCCTACTGCTTCAGTGACTCCATCCAGCCACCTCATTCTCTGTCGTCCCCTTCTTCTATTGCCCTCAATCTTTCCCAGCATTAGGCTGTTCTCCAGTGAGTCCTTCCTTCTCATTAGGTGGCCAAAGTATTTGAGTTTTAGCTTCAGGATCTGGCCTTCTAAAGAACAGTCAGGGTTGATCTCCTCTAGGACTGACCGGTTTGATCGCCTTGCAGTCCAAGGAACTCGCAGGAGTCTTCTCCAGCACCAGAGTTCAAAGGCTTCAATTCTTTGGTGCTCAACCTTTCTTATGGTGCAACTTTCACAGCCATACATTGCAACTGGGAAGACCATAGCCTTGACTATATGCGCTTTTGTTGGCAGGGTGATGTCTCTGCTTTTTAGTGTGCTGTCTAGATTTGCCATGGCTTTCCTCCCCAGGAGCAAGCGTCTTTTAATTTCTTGGCTGCAGTCTCCATCTGCGGTGATCTTGGAGCCCAGGAAAATAAATTCTGTCACTACCTCCATTTCTTCCCCATCTATTTGCCAGGAATTGAGAGGGCCGGATGCCATGATCTTGGTTTTCTTAATGTTTAGTTTCAACCCAAGTTTTGCACTCTCCTTCTTCACCCGCAACAAGAGGCTCTTTAGTTCTTCTTCACTTTCTGCCATTAGAGTGGTATCATCTGCATATCTTAGGTTGTTGATGTTTCTTCCGGCAATTTTAATTCCAACTTTTGATTCATCTAGCCCTGCCTTTCTCATGATGTACTCTGCATATAAGTTAAATAGGCAAGGCGACAGTATACAGCCTTGCCAGACTCCTTTCCCAATTTTGAACCAATCAGTGTTTCCGTGTCCAGTTCTCACTGTTGCTTCTTGGCCCGCATATAGATTTCTCAAGAGACAAATAAGATGGTCTGGTATGCCCATCTCTTTAAGGACTTGCCAGAGTTTGTTATGATCCACACAATCAAAGGCTTTAGCATAGTCAATGAAGCAGAAGTAGATGTTTTTCTGGAACTCTCTAGCTTTCTCCATGATCCAGCGTATGTTAGCAATTTGATCTCTAGTTCCTCTGCCTCTTCAAAATCCTGCCTGTACTTCTGGTAATTCTCGATCGACATACTGCTGGAGTCTAGCTTGTAGAATTTTAAGCATTAAGCAGTACCTTATTCTGCCGCAATTATAGGGCTCGTTCTAGACCTCCTGCTTTTCATAAAGGCTGAATAACATATGCTTTGTTAGTTTGGTATCTCTGAACCTGCCTGGTGACGAGCATTTCCTATGTTTCCACAAAATATTTACTTACAAGGTTTTCGTTGTTCTTTGGTGTCAAATATGAATTTAAAGGGTGGAAGCAATGTTAAAAGACATTTAGACATTTCCCGGTTTTTGTCCCCCCCAACAACTTTGAATCCAAAGTAAATCTGTTCTCAATATTCTCTTCTTGTAGGGAGAAGAGTTAGATGGACGTTTGCCTTCCTGTTATATCCCCTTCCTGTGTCCTAGAATGTTTTTTTTTTAATAGCTCCACTTCATTTACATTTCTTTAATGACAAGCTATTCCTATCTGCCTCCTTTTGTACAACAGTGAGGTCATGCTCTGTACTGCTCTTCTGCTAATGATTATTATTTTATTTTCAAAGATTAACACAGCAATTAAGGCCAGACAATTAAGCCCAGTAATCAAATTTAATGTTCAATTCCTCTCTATCAATCAGAGCAGACAGATTCTGTTCATCTATCAAATTTTTTTGTGGGCCACGGAACATCGATCACACTAATTTATTAATCAGACTCGTGTGAACCCAGCCCAGCACTGCGTTTATAAATGTGATTTGGCTTACTTATCCCATTTGCATATTATAATACAAGCAAAGTCCTAAGCAAAGAAGAGCTGAGGTTTGTCTGAATTCAGCTCTTCTTTATTTAAAATAGAATCTTTCAAATATAATGGGATTGGGGAGAAATTTTCATCATATTGTCCAGCCAGGTCCTATTTATGCACGAATTAAATGAAAGCCCTATATATCTGTAATCACTTTATTTAACAGTATGTATTATAGAGTTCAGAGACTGTTTGGCCAAGTAGTGAATTCAAAGCTTCAAAGATAGAGAGGAAGATTGCTGGGAGATTCTCCCTGTAGCAACCTTTGTAAAAAAATGTAATAAAAATCCGCATGACTCATTACAGTCCAAACACTGAAAAACATCATATCAGGTGGCCAACTGTCCAAATTTTCACTACAGGGTTTCTTTGCAAGATGCTTCAACCATATAACTGGGCAGGTCTTTTTCCAAGTAACCATAGAGATGGGTCAGAAAGAGAAGTCTGCATTCTTTCCAGGCGCCTTATTCATACTCTTCTGAATGATACTCATTATGATAAGGACTCCAAACCAGAATGCCAACCATATTCTAAGACCAGCAGAGCCTGTCCCAGAAGTGGGGGAGGGGATTTGTCGGATTTCTCATATTCCTTCCAGAATTCTACCAAAGCACTATTTTTCTCATGCCCAATCTTTATCTACGGTTATCTGCTCTGCTAATGTTAACTGGAGTTGTCCAATGATGTTCCCACATGTAAAGGTATGAAAACAATTTAAAAACAAACAAACAATGGGAGTGCTTTATGCTGGAGGTGGTTGGTGGAATAATAGAGAAGATCCCACCTTCATACCATTCACGCACTTGGAATGAATGAATGAATGAATGAATGAATGAATGAATGAATGAATGTTCCTCTGATTTAGAGGACATCTGTCAATTGCTGGATCAATACTTGCCCTCTGTGCAACCATCACTCTTCATCCAAAGGAACTTTATGCAAGAACATGGCAAAAGATTTTGTACAATGACATTCTTTTTTGAATGTGATGTGCAGCACCACCACCATTTATAATAATATCTCAGCATATATCTAAAAATGGAAAGTCTCAGACAGTTGGTGCATTATAAATATCTACTTTACTTCAAGTGAGTAAAAATCTGTGTCCTGTTTCACCCTGAATTTGGGCTTCACTCTGAATCAGGGACGCCATCTCAAGTATATAGGTATATGTGTCTAAACATTGTATTTATGTATATAATTGCATATGGGGCATCAGCGTTCACAATTGTATGTTCTCACTTGTCAGACACACACCAGTGAATGTTGACAATCTCATTTAAGTGACTGTCAGAGTTCTCTAATTCATATCTGAGTTCTATATCGTTTACAACATTTATTTGGGATTGTCACTAGTCACATGTGTGAATGCTGATGTTAATCACATTTCCACTTTCACAGACACTAGTGTTTGTGCTATAACTTAGTCCTCAGACTAAGTGGTGTTTGTTAATGAGCTACCGTGGCTCTGGTTAAATCAACAGATACTTGCTAATTTAATCATTGTTTTTTCTTGATTCGCTAAAGCTTTCCAATGAGCTATATATTATGACTAGGCAGTACTCTGCAATTGCATTTTGATCCAGCAAATGTTGAGCAAAGATTTATGCAGGTCTTCAGAAACATTTATACTGGTGAATCCACACAAAAATCCAGTATTCGTTTATAAAGACACTTTTTGTATACATGGACTGATTTATAACAAAAGCAAAATAATTCTGTTTTCAGATCACCTTTTATATAAATTGTGACTTCACAATTAATAAACATAAACCCAGCATGAAAGTTTCCAAGAATCAGTAGCATACAATATTACTGACTACAAAATCAGGAAGGAAGGAAGGAAGGAAGGAAGGAAGGAAGGAAGGAAGGAAGGAAGGAAGGAAGGAAGGAAGGCATTAACACTTATATACGGCTTCACAGTTCTTTACAGCCCTCTCTAAGCAGTTTACAGAGTCAGCATATGGCTCCCAACAATCTGGATCCCCATTTTACTGACCTCGGAAGGATGGAAGGCTGAGCCAACCTTGAGCCACTCAGGATCGAACTCCTGGCAGTGAGCAAAGTCAGCCTGCAATTCTGCATTCTAACCACTGCACCATGACCATGAGATAATGAATGAAGGAATTTCACATTGGTATAGTAGGAAGGAATATATTATTATTTGACCCTTTCAATAAAGAAAACCTGTCAGGCCAGACATTGCAACCCTATTTGTTGTATATTTTCATTTTCCCGTTTCTTTCTCTCCCTTGGTCATCCCCTTTCCCTTCTCTTTCATATATTTTTTTTAGTTTGTAACCCTATGATCCATATGCTGTTTGATTTTAATTTTTCTCTAAATGTCTTTGGAAGCCTTTTAGACTGGATGACATATATGAATGCTTTTAATAAATGAATACAGATTAAATATTGAAACACCTCATTCTTCCAACCAAGTAAAACCTACTCATGCCCTAATATCTCTGCCTTCAAATGTTCCCATATGAACTCCTGAATGTGGTTTGAAACTCTCCTTTGACATTCACCTGGAACGCAAAACAATCTAGAGATGCTGAGGTGGGCCTTTCACCCATGTGCCCTTCTCTTCCTTAGTTTCATGTTTGATAGCCTGTTCGAACTGACCTAACAAGCTAGTCTGTACAAGTCCCCACCCCACTTGTTTTGGCAGAGTATTAAAATAAGATCTTCATTTATCCCTCTGCTTTCCATCCTTCCATTTATCATCTGGCTGATCTTTTCCTCTCACACACTTTTTACAAAATACAGCATCTTTTCCTCTCTGATCTTGTAGCCTCTTCCTCTGGATCAGATCTGAGAGATCTTTTCAAAAAATACATTCAGACAACTGCTATGGCATCAGAAGCTGGCTTTTTAGAAAAAAAAAGTTAACGCTCTTTGCTCTTGTCAGATAATGCTGTCTTCCAAAAGTCTTCTGAATTGGCTGTTATTGATTTCAAAGTGCTGCTGACTCTGTGTTCTTGCACCTTCCCACCTTACTAAATATATATTCATACCTGTTCTCTCTGATCTCTCCCTCATAATCTCTGCTGCTTGATGAGAGAGTCTAAGTGAAGTTGATTTTGAATTCTTGACACAAATAGAGACTTCCCAATTAACTGCAAAGCATAGCATCCCTAATCAGATTCAGAGAAACTTTTTTTTCCTCACCTTTTTGAAGAATATCAGCTTTATGTTATTAGCGGTAAAGAAATATATTAAAGCTATATTTCCTGGAAGGAGTGAGGTGATGTGTTCTAAAAATATGGAACATTGTTTGAAAAGTGGAAACAGTTTGGACTTAAGATTCAATGTATTCAGTAGAAGAATACATTTTCTTTGGCTGGCCTAAATGCTGGAGAGCCAATCTTGTACATCTGCATCATTGTTCTGGACCAATTGCGATGAACTGGACCAACCTCAGAATTCAGCGCAAACCTGGAAATAAAATTGGCATTCAAGACTGATTGGCTAGGGTTCATGACATCGGATTGGCCAGTCTTTGTGACATCATTACCTACCTCCCTGAAGCATATATGCAACCATCTTTAAAACTTAAATAAGATGAAGAATGCTCAAAGAAATGAATCAGTCTACATTTTGTGCTTTAAAAAAAATATCAAAATGCTCTGATGGATCAAACCAAATTCACAGTTGAATCACCATTGAGTCAAAACAAATTGCAAAGCTGGATGGAAAACAACTCAAGAATTCACTATGTCATACCTTGGGATATTCTGCCCATCTTCATCTCAAAACAGGAGGGAGAGGAGAAAAAAAAACAACAGCCAGAGATGGGGCATTTCAAATGCCGAAGGCAAAGATTCATGTAATGTGACAGCATTATTGTACAAACCTTTTAGAAAATCTTGAAATATCGAGCATAAAGGTGCTTTGCACAAATGCTTTTCACAGTTCTGTCTTAGGAGCACAGAGGATACACCTATATATTGAGAAAGGGGCACAGGTCCCCTCTTCCCTTCTAATTCTTCTAGAAGCAGGAATGACAGACAACACATTGCAAGGAAAGCTTTGTAGACAGGACTGTGGAGGGATCCTTCATCAGAGTCTGCAGTTTCAAATTGGGAAATTCTTCTCTGTTCTTTCTGTTGCTTAACCCCTGGCCACTGCATTATACATGCAGCCTTGAGCTGGTGAATTGTGTCTGTGTCTGTGTGTGACAAGTAATTGCCTCTCTCCAGAGCCCTCTTTGAACATTTCTGTGCTACATGCCCGAAGTCTAGGAAATGCACTTACTCCCAAGCAGTCATTTGAAGTTGAAGTTCCTGAGAATATTCCTTCTCTCCAGCCTGACTTTCAACTAACCTGACAAGTCCTCTAGCATTCCTTTTATATAGCCACTATCTTACCAGAGCGCAAAGTGGGATACTCCTACATGTGCAGAGCAGTAAAGGTGTGACTGTATTTTTTTTTTGTATTCTTCAGCGAGCAAACAACAGAGATACTTGGCTGTCACTATTCTATGCTTGCCTTGGGGGAGCTGTAGGGCCTCTTAAATAAACAATGCATGATTACCATTAGATGCACTACTGTTTAAGCAAGACCTCTGACAGTTGAGCATCTTGGAGAGAAACAAGGAGACTAGTTGAGCCTTCCATCAGGTCTTTGATAGGCCTACCGTAAGATAGTTTAAAGAAATAAACTAAAGCGAACAAAAATAAGATCCCGGGAAAAATAATGCACACGAAAAAAAGATCATTGGGTGGGAGTAGGGGGAGAGGAAAGCAAATATTATGCCTATGCATATAGAGAGATCAAGTCTGACATCTATATAGAAATGTCAGGCCTATCGAAGCATCCGATTTTGCTAGCAAGTAGCTGTTTAACTTAGCTGCTCTTTAACAGCTGCAGACAAGAAGATATGCCTCATTAAAAGAAGAGGACACAGTTTAGCATGAAATATTGATACCGAGGCAAATTAAACAATGATTGTTAACATTTCAGCAAAAGAGAATACATTTCATCACAGAGGGGAAGACTGCAGTCGAGTGATTTGTGAGCCTTCTGTTCCAATTCTAGGCGCCGTGATTTTAAGCACTCGTGGGCCAATTCAAGGCTTCTGCGGTCTGTTATGTTGGGTTATGTGTTTGTTGAGCTAGCTTGAATACATTCAAGGAGAGGGCTGGTAACCCTTCAAATGATTGCAGTAATGATGCCAAGGTGGAGGAAATTAAGAATTAGCTTCTACCTAGGGTCTCAAATTGGTTTAATTGCAGGTCTCAGTCAGGGAATGGACCCAAATAGCATTGTATTATTTCTAATACGATGTACTAAAAATTGTGATTTGTATACAGTGTGCTGGTGTTTTCATCCCAGTTCTTGATCTGCTCTTTCTGAAGGTTGTTTAGTTGTGCTGTCTCTTGAATTGACTTAGGAAAAAGTAAATTTTGCCAATTCTCAAGTTTCCTCTGCTAATACAAAATGTAGGCCTGTTCTCTGTAAAATGCATCACGTGGCTGCTTATAGTCATTTAAAGTAAAACTGGGAATCTTGATATATTTTAATATAATTTAGAATGCAGTCTATAGCAGTGTCATGAAGTAGAATTAGGGGAAATAGACCAAGGACAGGCAATTTGATGCCTGCGACTTCTAGGGTATAACAGATATTGCTGTCCATCGATGTATTTTTTTTAAAAAATAATAGAATTTAAAAAAAACTTAACAGGGAAGTGGCATGCTGCAAAGAAAAGCACCGGCTTTTGGCATCCCAAATACAGGAATGCCTTTGAGCCACATTGCTATGAATATTTTGAAATTTACCATTTTGAAATGGTAAAGGTCGTCTTGGGAAACTGGTTTGCCTTCTAGTAATTTATTATTATTTTTTTGGCCATTTTTGCTGTATACCGTGGAGAGGGAAGTAGGTGGGTACCTGATTGGAACTGAACCTCTTTTATGTAAGCTTCATTAACTGCCCATCCACAAGACAAAGAGAAAAAAAACACATCTAAGTACATTGTATTACCAATTATTATATTCTTATCATAAGCCCATCATTCAATTAGCAGGCAACTAGTTTAAAGGTGAGAAGGGAGCTGAAAAACACTGTCCTTAAAGAACTGGAGATGGTATAATGTTGTCTGAATGGATGTTAGAGGCGGACTCTCCACTCCCCTTCTTTATAAGACAAACGCTTTTAGAGATTTCTGCTTCCTATGATTCATCAACCACATTTTCGTGACATCCACATATCATCCATATCCATGTGCATTACAACATCAATTAACAATGATTGAGGCTGCCAGAAGAGCAAAAACCAGAACTTTGGATCTCCTTCGACACCCAAAGCAGTTAAAAGAGGAAGAGCGATCTGTGAAAAAAAATATCTTCTTCATTTGTTGTTTTATATGCACATAGCCCAAAAGATTTTGAGATTTCTTGTTGAGCTGCAATTGACACTCAGCCTGAGTAGCTTTTGGCTACTGAGTTGAAAGCTTATTTGCCCAAATTTCCGGAAAGCTTATATTGCTGTAGCATTTCATATGTTTCTCTCCTGCAGTCACGGCCTTTTGTAAGTGGCCTTCATAATGTTTGTAATTGTGTCTTCTTGTACTGTTTGATGTACAGGCAGTCCTCGATTTACAACAGTTTGCTTAGTGACAGTTTGAAGTTACAACGGGACTGAAAAAAGTGAGCTATGACCATTTTTCACACTTATGACTGTTGCAGCATTTCCATTGCCACATGATTTACATTTGGACGCTTGACAATTGACTCACATTTATATGTATTTTATTAGTTTTTATAGAATTAAGAATAAGGTAGGGTTGGGGTTGGAGTTGGGGTTGGGATTAGGGTTAGGATTAGGGTTAGGTTTTTTAAAAAATAACATTCTCAATATTTAGCAAACAGCATGTTGTCTGGGTTCATGTATTTAAAAAAAACAATTAGTAGTTAATTATCATAAACAATATGTTAATTATTTGCTTGATAGTCTTCTTGCTAATGTATATTCAAAGTTACATCTCACATTCCTTTCTCTCCAACTCGTTTTTCTAGCCAATGATAAAAAATATCCCATGTTCTAAAATACACTGAGTCTTCTTTCTCTTTTATCTTTAAAGTCAGTCCATCCAATTGACTCACATTTATGACGGTTACAGTGTCCTGTGGACAAGTGATCCCCCTTTTGCGACCTCCTGACAAGCAAAGTCAATGGGGAAACCAGATTCACTTCACTTCACTTCACTTAACAACTGCAGCAATTCACTTAACAAATGTGGCATGGGGAGTCACAAAATGGGGCAAAACTCACTTAACCAATTTCTCATTTAGCAACATAAATTTTGGGCTCAGCTGTGCTTGTAAGTTGAAGACTACCTGAATATCTCACTTTAGGATATATTTTTTTAATGAAAAACATGCTTTAGAAACAAAGGTAAATATTGTATGATTTTTTTAAAAGAGGTTATTCTAGGTAAATGTTTCTTTACTTAATACAGCTATCGCCGATTTCTGTAAATGATATACAGGGAGTTCTTGACTTACAGGCATTCGTTTAGAGAATGTTTAAAGTTGTAACAGTCTGGAAAAAAAAGTAACTTACAACCGTTTGTCACAATTGTGACTGTTACAGCACTTCCGTGGTGACATGATCAAAATTCAGCCATTTAGTAACCAGCATGTATTTATGATGGTGGCAGCATCCGGGATCATGCGATTTCCATTTCCGACCTTCCCAGCCCAGTTACCAACAACCAAAATCAGTGGGGGAAGCTGGATTTGCATAACAACCATGTGATTCACTTAACAATTGTAGTGACTGGCTGAAGAGCTGTGGCAAAAAAGGTCATAAGATAAAACATGACTCACTTAACAACCCCCTTGTTTAGCAACGGAAATTCTGCTCCCAGTTGTGGCCATAAGGGAGGGCTACCTGCGTCAGAAGAAATCTAATAGACAACTTTGAGTTTTAGCGAGCAGTTTTCAACATGTTGCAATTGTTTATTGTAATTAATTGTAATTATTAATTGATAGGATACCTGCACTTAGTCTCATACATGTGTATCCTGTATCTGGATAACCATCCTGTCTACCCCTTTACCTTCCAATCTGATCCCAAGCTGAATTCTACATCATTTTAGCCACTCCATGCTTCTGATGAAGTGAAGTGTGGTTCACAGAAGCTCGTGTTTTTTTAATAATATTTGTTAGTCTGTATTTTGGATATTATATTTTGTGATGAATTGAGACAAGGGAAATCTTGGTTGCCCAAAGCCTGAAAATTATAAATATCAAAGGTTAAATTGGAATATTGGTGAGAAATTAAAAATTGGGTAAAAATTAATAACAGCGTATGGATGGTTTATGAAGATTGAATGCAATGAAGATATGTATAAGCTAAAAAATACTGATAAATGTAATAATGATGTTTTTATTGAGTTGATATAACTAGAACTGTACTAGCTTGACTATGAGACAGTAAATGTTAAGGGAAAAAGGGAAGAAATATTTGACATTGTAACCTGAGACTTGCACTAACGATTTTGTTATCGAACTATTGATTAACCCAGTCACCACATTGCTTTTTAAATACTTAAATGTAAAATTGGAAAATTTATAAAATATTATTAAAAATAATATTTGTTAGTTTGAAAAGATTCTGCAGTTTTGTCCTGGTTTTTGGCTGCCAGAGACTTATACAGACTTAAAAGGTAAAGGTAAAGGTTCCCCCGCACATGCGTGCTAGTCGTTTCCGACTCTAGGGGCCGGTGCTCATCTCTGTTTCAAAGCCGAAGAGCCAGCGTTTGTCCGAGGACGTCTCCGTGGTCATGTGGCCGGCATGACTAGACGCCAAAGGTGCACGGAACGCTGTTACCTTCCCACCGTAGTGGTCCCTATTTTTCTACTTGCATTTTTACATGCTTTCGAACTGCTAGGTTGGCAGAAGCTGGGACGAGTAACAGGCTCTCACTCTGTTATGCGGCACTCGGGATTCGACCTGCCAAACTGCCAACCTTCTGATCGACAAGCTCAGCGAAATTATCCAAAAATTAAATAGGGATACACACTAGAGCAGTGACACTATCATCTCCCTATAATTGCAATGAATGAGTGGGAAATTCTTTCCCATTTAGAAAAAATAGAGAAAGAATCAGAGGATCAGCCTGAAGAACAATTCTATGGTTGTATTCTTCAAGTCATGAGAAGATAAAATCTTTTAAATGTCAATAGTCAAATAAAACTATAAATTATTTTCTTTCATTCTTTCAGATAATATTACCATTTTCAGCACACCAGATATTTTCCATTTTCTCCTTTCTTTAAGTCTTAAAACAAATAGCTCCTGGGAAACTTCTGGAAGTAGGTCATTAAAACTTGTTACAAGGTCACACATTAGGATGATTTCTATACTATAGGCTTTACATGGCTGTTACTAGCAATGTAAAAAAAAAATCATTTCCTGTGCTGTGTGAATTCCCATGAATCCTCACTTTTTTCCCTGGGGAATAGAAGGATTGCTAGGTGCTTTATTTTGTGTTGTTCCAAACCAGACTTAAAGTTTAATGCACCAATGAAAGAAAGCCTGTTTTAAGCCTGCAGATTTTACGCATCCAGTATTCAGGATGAAGCATACGTCATTACTCATAAGTTTAAAAAAAAAAGCAAAATTTAAATGTTTTTTAAACCAAGTAGGTCATTTGAACTCCATGCCAAGAATATTTATATAATAGCCACGTCTACCTCTCTGCTTTCGTGTGAACATTTTAATATTTGTATTTCAGCTGCGATACCTCAGTGTAGCATTTCTTTCAATCCAATTAAATGAATCATTATCATCATTGTCCAATTCCAGGGAGATGAAAAATGTCAGCCACATAAATATAGAAGTAACAGGATTATGTCCTCTTTCCTTGAAGAACGCATTTGCTTTGCAGACAGCACGCTTCTCTTAATATTTTATAGTCAGGCATTGTGGGGGAGAAGAATCACAGCTTTAATAGTAAATTCTGCCAGGTGCTAGAGTTAAGAAAAATTGTGAGTTGGAAGCAAAGCCTGCATGAGTAAAAAAAAAAAGTTTGTGGGGTGGGGGTGGGGAATCCAGTTCATCTCCGTCCCACTTTCACGGAAGAGCAACAAGGGGGCTTAAGTAAGCGGAGAGTTTCATTCGGAATTAAGCAAAGGCATCTAGAGCTCATGGCGATATAATGACATTATTGGAGGGCGATCTGAATTTCTGACTCTGGCATCTAGTAGTTATTTCTCATTAATCTCCCCTATAGAATCCAAAGGTTCCCTCATTAGAATACAGTTCAGTCCACTGGCTGCATTCCCCAGTCCCAAAAGACCGCATGCCTCTGGTTTATCTGTTGTGTATCTTCACAAAATCCTTCCCCATAATAAATAAGTAGCCTCGTTAGCACACGTCCCTTCAGTCATCAGAAAAGTACGCTGATGCAAATTGCCCTCTCCTGATGGCAAATCCTAGTAGCTCTGCCTTAGTGACAAGGCTGGCTACCTGGGCTGTCTTTATAGTTTCCATGTGGGACCATTTTGTCATCTGCTGCTGACCCAAGGAACCATCAATTTGTTCTCTTTAAATGAGAGGAAGGACAACGCCTGGGAAGCATTGTTCCACACTATGGGAGCCACCTGTAATTTGAGTGAGTAGCGAAGCACAGGGAGTATCAATCTGTAAATATGCAAAAGAGCAGTTGTGTTGGCAGGTGACTATCACCCATCTTCTTAGCTCTACCAATGATCTGCTACTCCGACAGGTAGTCTTCAAGTTATGGCCAGTGATTCAGTGACTGTTTAAAGTTACGATGGACCCCGAAAAAGGTATTTATCCGGATTCAAAGGTTTTAACAGGCACCATTCCCATGGTCACCTGATGGCATTTTGGGCACTTGGCAACTGGCCCACATTTACAGCTATTTGCAACATTGCATCGTTACATGATTACAATTTACAACATTTTTGCCAGGAAGCCTATAATAAATAAACAGGAAGTTTATTTCTGGTTTCCAGCACAAAACGCCCATAGTGAACTGTGGGTTTGCTTCACAACTGCAACATTTGCTTAACTGCCATGGTGTTTGCTTAACAACCCCTGCAAAATAGATCATAAAATCAGGCATGGTCACATGGTAAAGGTAAAGGTTCCCCCGCATATGTGTGCTAGTCGTTTCCAACTCTAGGGGCCGGTGCTCATCTCTGTTTCAAAGCCAAAGAGCCAGCACTTGTCCGAGGACGTCTCCATGGTCATGTGGCCAGCATGACTAGATGCCAAAGGCACATGGGATGCTGTTACCTTCCCACCGTAGTGGTCCCTATTTTTCTACTTGCATTTTTATGTGCTTTCGAACTGCTAGGTTGGCAGAAGCTGGGACGAGTAACAGGCGCTCACTCTGTTACGCGGCACTCGGGATTCGACCCGCCAAACTGCCGACCATCTGATCGACAAGCTCAGCGTCCTAACCCACTGAGCCACCGCGTCCCCTTTTAACAACTGACATGACTTAAAATCATAGCTGCAGGTTCAACTAGAGTCATAAGTTGAGGACTGCCTTTAAAAAGAGAAAGAAACCAAAACTTTGGTAAATTTCCCTGCTCTTCCTGTGGCACACACATAAAGAAAAGAAACGTGGGGCAGGTATCTTCTTTTTCTTTTACAATCTTCATATGAGAGCAGAAATTCCCCATTCTTGATTAACTATTTAGTGTTTCATTTTCTTCACTCTGATTGTTGCTACTCACAGCTTGGGCCAATCCGTTAGATTTAGATTTTCTTATGCCGGTCTGTGACTGTAATCTTGATTTGATTTTGTAGTTGTTGTTGTTGCAACCATTCAGTCATGTCCAGCTCTTGGTGACTTTATAGGCAGGTGTTCTCCAGGCTGAATCAACCATATGGCTGGGTTGATTTGATTTTAGGTTTTCATTTAATTCATCCAAGAACCTTTTGGAATGATATTTCTTACCATACAGGATGCTATTATTCAGTGGGGTCTATGACAACTTGCTGCCGTCAAATCACCATGAGACAACTCGCTGCGGAACAAGAGTTACCCTAATATCAAAGAAACTGTGGAATAGAATAATAAAAGAAAGGATGCCAAAGGAGGGACAGAATGAAGTGTAAATGACAAGAAATAAAATTGTCCTATGGCAAATTGTCCCCTGGCGAGTTGGCCATCGTGCGTTGGCCACAATGAGTTGGCTGTGGTGAGTTGTCCCATTCCGTATTCAGTGGACACAGGCATATCTTAGATCAGGGGTCTTCAAACTTGGCCCTTTTATGACTTGAGACTTCAACTCCCAGAATTCCTCAGCCGGGCATGCCTGGCTGAGGAATTCTGGGAGTTGAAGTCTACAAGTCATAAAAGGGGCAAGTTTGAAGACCCCTGATGTAAAATGTCCTTCTTGCATGCCAAGGGAAGTGACATGTAAGAAAAGCAGGACTAAGCTTGATTCCTACAAAACAAATGAGGAGGATGTTGCTTCCCATTTTGATTAATACATCAGCTTCTAGACAAGCTAGATTTTTTTTTCTTCTACTAAACTCCTATTCGTTGTAATGAAAACCAGGATGATTTATTGTGGGACTGGGTAGAGGAGGGATGTAAATTTTGAAAATGCAGAAGTTAAACCATAATTCTGTGCTGGAGAATGAAGTCTAGAATATATAATTTTTGTTATAGTCAGGAATAAAGTTTTATATGTGGGAAATTGGATAGTTAATTCTTAACTTTCATTCTTAGGATTGTGTTTTTGTTGTGGGTTGTATGATTTGTTTTGTTCTGGGATGGTGGTGGCAGTTGTTGTTTGCTTTACTTACCGTTAAAGAGATGCCAAAAATTTTGTGTATTCACTACTATGGCAAGTTATGTAGACTCTTCTAAGAATAAATTATCAGTTTACTGCTATTTAGAAAACATGAGTGAAACCACACTTAAATACACTTTAGGGCAAAAAAAATATTGTGATTTATAGACAGTTTAGAATTAATGATATTCTGGCAACACTTTGAAATAAGAAGCACATCATAAACCTGGTGTGATTAATGTTCACAGTATATTATTTCCTAAGGTATTCCCTTTGCAATAACAATAATTACCTCAAACATTTGCAATGATGGTATATTAAGGAAATACTCATGCCTGGGTTGTTCTGCTGACGTTCTCAAAATACTGCTTGAAGCTCAGTCAGTCCCTTGTCTACAATTAATCCCTAGTAAGCAGCTGAAGGATTGAAACCAGAAAAGTGCTGGAGGAAAAATTATCCGGAGAAAGACTTCATGTCACCCAACGGTTAAGTCAAAATGTTGCCGGTTTAGCACTGAAGCTTGGATGCATCTGGTTGAATTGCTTAGTCATAATTTACAGTGTTGACTTTAACTCCAGGCCCCAATTTACTGACCCTGTTTGCTCCATTTTGTGGATCTGTGGCAGGAGGAGAAGCAATCTGCTTCATCTCGCAATGTAGCCAAAGTCTCTGATGAACCTTACTTAAGGATTAACTAGTTTCTTGGATGAGTAGATTTTTCTTTCTCCAACATTTTCTTCTCAGCTTACCTGATTGTTTCTACTGCCAACTCTCATTGTCACTGTAGAAGAGAATGTTGGATTAAGGAGCTTGATCCAGTATTACTATTTGTGTTCTTAAGATCCAAATTTGCCTTCTTATTTAAAACAAACAAACCTATTTGGGGTGGGGGGTAGGGGGGTGGGGTCCTGTGACTTCCTGCCCACATAACACTAAAGGTTTGTCTTGTTTTTTCTGAATTTTTTTGTTTTCTTTTTACAATTTACTTGAAAAATTTGCCAAAGAGATGCTGTGCTCTCAAATGCCCAGAGTCACTTTCCATGAGCTGGGCCACCATATAAATTTGATGAACAAACAAACAAATAAAAATGTTTAATAGGAATAACTTTTTTCCCTTTTAACTCAATGTGATCCAATTCCTGAGGAATCAGGTAAGGTGGCATTCGGCCTTCTAAAATGGTTGGAGGTAAAATTGTTAATACACATTCCCTCAAATGATTCTCATCTGCAATTTGATATTTAGGTCTTTAAAAGAAAAAAAAAAGTACAAAGCTGACTAACTTTGCTGTTATGGCCCATAAGCCCACAAAAGATGAATGGTAAAGAATGATTCCAATCTAATGCCGACTTAATTAAAACTATTGGGAAAACCCACAGAGAGCTTTAAAATAAAACAAAATATCCATCGCAAAATATTCCTTAGTGATATTCAAGTTGCCTTCCTGGGGGCTGCTTCCCAGCCTACTTTAAAAGAGATTTTTATTGCCATATTGTATTGCAATCTCCAGGCTTTTAATAACTTGCAAATAATGAGGACGAACCGCTTAAATCCCCTCCGCACAAATTTATGCTTATATTAGCAGACGTTCTGTACGTTTCCCTGCAAATAGTCTAATTCCTTCTAATCCTCTTATAGAAATTATATTCATACCTATTGGCATTAAAGAAGTATTGTTGGTGTTTGCTATTTATTCAGTAAAGACTTCCTGAATGCAAATTGACTAAAATACCTGCAGGTGCTTTGTTTATGGACATTTGGAAAGCCAGCTCTGTGAAAGGGATGGTGGGGTTTGCCCTGTACACCCTGGCACTGATCCCAAGCTTTGCATTTAGTTTAGTTTAGTTTTAGTTTTATTATATTTGTATACCACCCTTCTCCCGAAGGACTCAGGGCGGTGAACAGGGCACATATAAAAAATACAGGATACAAAAATTAAAAAGAATTAAATAATAGCCCAGCTAAAACAATCGATAACAATATAAAAAATCCCCATTAAAACCCCAACATATCCCCATCAGGCCAGGCCGGCTTGTTCAAATAGATGGGTCTTCAGACCGCGTCGGAAGGAGCGAAGGTCAGGTGCCATCCGGAGCTCGACCGGGAGCTGATTCCATAAAGCCGGAGCGCCCACAGAGAAGGCCCTCCCCCTGGGGGCCACCAGCCTGCATTCTCTGACCGGAGGCACCCTGAGGAGGCCCTCTCTGTGGGAACGCACAGGGCGGAGGGAAGTTGACGCCGGCAGCAGGTGGTCCCCGAGGAAGCACACTAGTAGTGACCCAGGAAGCACACTACTTCACAATGCCTGCTATATATGTAAAGGGAATCCATCATGTTTCAAGGGAAATGGTGTGATGTGTCAAAATCTAAACCATCACGGTGATTCCTGGACTCACAGTAGCATCCTTCTTGATATCTTACTTGGCTCAAAAACAAAGCAAAACAAAACAAAAAAACCCCAAAACACCTATATGCAAAAATGTGCATTCTTAGGGAGATCTTGTAAAAAAAAAAAGAAATACACATTGGGAGGGAATTGCATAGAAAAAAAAATTACATTTGGGAATGTGGTGCACTAAAGAGCAGAGATTGAGAAAAAGTGTGCAAGTATGCCTTTGCTAAAGAAAAAATGCCCATGAAATGCATCTATTAGGAAATGTTAATGAGGCAATAAAGACATTCTTGTATGGTTTAAGGATAATTTTCAGAAAATTCACGGGAACGGGCACATCTTGACTGTATGACACTCTCATATGAATTGGAATTAGCTCCCATCTGCATGTCCCTAGCAGCATCAAGGAATAAAATAGAAAGCCACATTACTGCACTTAGGAATCCCTAGAGGTTAAAGAATTAGCAGTAATGTTTGTCTAAGTACAGCCAAGGATAGAGTCCATTCTTTTTTTTTTCTTTTTTGGGTTGGTGTTTTGACAGAAATGGATTTAATTTGCACTTTCGGAATTAACCTGGAACAAAGTTATCTCTTGGCTTTTGCTGTTTCCCAGATTGGCAATTAGAAAACAAATGTACTGTGTACTTTAGGAAACAAATGCAGACAAAATTAACACACACACACACACACACACACACACACACACACACACAAAACCCGCCCTGTGCTGTACTGTGTACAAAAAGGTATGCAGTCAAAGAAAATGCTTACAAAAATGTGTACATTCTGGGATAATATATAGAAATGCATTAAAGCTGAATAACCCCACCCCCCCACCCCCAAAGTGCTCTAGAATTGATGTACAAAGACTTTCCATTATTAAAGCAGACCTGGTTGTGCAACTGCTTTAAAAGCTGCTCCTGGTTGTTTCAACATGTGTGCATGGATAGCCTATTCCAACCTTGTTGGGTGGGGAAAAAAAGTAATACACATTCCAAAGGAAATGTTTCAAAGGACTTGCACTAATTATTTAACCTGGTGGCATTCTAATTCTATAGCCTTAACAGTTTAATGATAATAATGTTTAAGAAGGGCCACACAAACCTGGATGTTAGAAGACTGTTGTAAACTTAGGAGTGCCACTATATGTACTAATATACCTAATTTTCTCTGAAAAATTATAATTCCATCCTTCTCTGGGTTTTTTTTTCTTTTTAAAAAAAAACGTGGGCTGTTTCTGTGTTAATGTTATAAAGAGAATATAGTTGGAAAATATAGTTGCTTTCAATCTGCAAATTGAAAATGCAGTCGTAAAATGTATTATTTTAATCAGAGAAACAAAACAAACAAAAAAGGTAAAGAGTACTGAAAGAAGTATAAGTCCTAAATCTTGGATGTAGAAGATTCCCAACCTATTTTGCCAATGAATCTTCAGCGAGGGAAGAATATTTTCCCCTCGTTTGTTTCAGCACCCTTACATAATTCAACTTTTTAAATTTCATTTGGGATGCCCTAGCCTTTCAAAAAGGGACGTGGTGGCTCAGTGGGTTAGGACGCTGAGCTTGTTAATCAGATGGTCGGCAGTTTGGCGGGTCGAATCCCAAGTGCCGCGTAACAGAGTGAGCGCCTGTTACTCGTCCCAGCTTCTGCCACCCTAGCAGTTCGAAAGCACGTAAAAATGCAAGTAGAAAAATAGGGACCACTATGGTGGGAAGGTAACAGCGTTCCGTGCGCCTTTGGCGTCTAGTCATGTCGGCCACATGACCACAGAGACGTCCTTGGACAAGCGCTGGCTCTTCGGCTTTGAAACGGAGATGAGCACTGGCCCCTAGAGTCGGAAACGACTAGCACGCATGTGCGGGGGAACCTTTACCTTTACCTTTAGCCTTTCAAATGGATTGGTATGGTGGTTCAGTCTATTACACTTGTCACTCACACCCAATACAAACAGGGAGTCCAGCCAGAGTGATTTAGATGAAGGTTGCAATGTGGCAATCTACATTTGCATGCAGTCTTAATTGGGTCCCCAGATAGAGAAGTTTTTAAATAAGGAAAACAAGCAGGTATAGCGATGGAGTCACTGAAGCAGTAGGCGTGAGCCTACATGGACTCCAGAAGATGGTAGAGGACAGGAAGGCCTGGAGGAACGTTGTCCATGGGGTCGTGATGGGTCGGACATGACTTCGCAGTTAACAACAACAACCTAGTTCTAGGTTTTAATGGAAAAGATAAACCTAGCAAACCAAAGGGAAGTTGCATCCTTTTCCTCCGTCTTCTTTTAGATGTGATCCGAGTCAAACTCCACTCATCTCGTTGCCTAACCCTAACCCCACTGAACCTAAATTGACCCTTTCTGCCTCAGACACCACCCTGGCTGCAATTCCATTTAAAATAAAGAAAAGAAACCTCCTCAGCCCAAGGTGAACCCTGACTAGCAGGTTGAACATAGAGTAAGCCCAACCATCCACCCTGTATCAGCTGATGACCTCAACATCCCATCTCCTTTAACAATGGATTTCCTCAGCTCTGTTGCCTTCCTGAAAGGCTCATTTTGCCTAACGATAGGACTCACCACGGATTAACAGATAAAGACCTACCTAGCTTCCCCAAACTGACCAGTCAATTAGATCCTTAGGATTTCCCACCTTGTAGCCTTCAACTTGCACAAAAAGAAAACTTTGTTTCTCCATCGTTCAGAGTCCCTCTTTCCTGAATGCAGGCCCCCAACACTCATCCTGGCAATAATGATCCTTCTTCAGTCTGAATTCTAAACATAACTAATGTATTAAAGGCTACATTAAGCTTGGCTCCCATATAAATTACAAGTACGTGTGATAGGTGGTGGCACAGTGGTTAGAATGCAGTATTGCAGGCTGGCTCTGCCCATAGCCAGGAGTTCGATCCTTATTGACTCAAAGTTGACTCAGCCTTCCATCCTTCTGAGGTCAGTAAAACAAGGATCCAAATTGTCGGGGGCAATATGCTGACTCTGTAAACCGCTTAGAGAGAGTTGTAAAGTTCTATGGAGTGGTGTATATAAGTCTAAGGACTATTGCTATTGCAATATGTAAGAAAAAAGTGGATTCTTGACGCAGTCTATTTCAAAATCTATCAGTGAGCATCTGGATGTTTAGAACAACTCTTGGGTATATTGAAACCAGCCTTTCCATCATGTATGGCCCTGCAGTTATCATAGGAAGGCATGCTGTCTCTGGATATGGACGTTCTACTATATTAATACCTTTGATAGATTTATCTTTGAAGTTTTTCTTTTAAGTCCACAAACACTTCCTCTGGACTACAATTCTTATAGCTGAAACTGTATCCTTTAATAGCTATGAAAGGAGTGCAGAAAGAGAAAGGGGGGGGGAAGCTCCAAAGAATATAAATCTATGATGAAAACTTCTCCCAGGAAACAAGCATTGGCAGTGAAGTACAAAAGGGTAGAAAAGGTTATCCGAGTCCCACATTGCTGTCAATATTTTTCAAAGGTATAAACAAAAATGGATGTAAACATTTTTCCAATTTGTGATTCACCAGTCAATAAAGAGAAAATGCTAATCATACTAATTTCCTCCTTCCAGACAGAGAATATATCAGTAATCTATTAACATGCAAGGGCCAACAGGGTTAAGCTGTTCAAACACCGTCATTGATTCCGCCTTTTTCCCTGCATTGCCTTCTCCTCCTCCTCACTCAATGGGTACCAAGTCACACTCCTTTGCAGTTTGTGCTGTAAAAGTTTGTTCCCTGGAGAGACTCTGCAGTTAAGACATTAATTACAATATTTGACTAATCAGCAGCAAGAGTCTGGAGGGGTCCAAAGCTGAATGACAAATGCCAATATCTACTCTAAGGGTTGTTGGATCAACAAGCCAATACAGAGAAACTGATCCATCATTTTGTCACAAATTCCCAGAGCTATTTCCGAAGCCTGCCAATTAAAAAAAAATGTAATCACTCTACATCATTCATCAGCCATTACAAGATACATGATAAATGGGGGCCCTCTCTTCCCCCACTGTTCAGCATCTGATGTCTGCGCAGACACATGCTTTCAGGTGATATTGTACGGCGTTTTAGTCCAGGAAATGAAGAGGAAAAGAAGCCATTTATATATTTTATCAGGATTGGTTGACTCTGGGTGGCTTCCATAATTCAAAGGCAATGAAGAAGAAAAATATACAAACAGTACAGTGCACGGTACAAATGTGTGATATGGTACAACTAAGTATGGTATGAATACATTCCCGTCTACATACCTGGGGGGAACGTATGTTCAGTTACGATGTTGTTTAATTCATATGGATTTTTTTTTGTTACAACAGCTCCAGAATTTGTGCCATTCACATTTCTAGCTACCGCAAACATACTGTTTGAACTTTAGATCTTTGATGCCTTCTGTGGGAATGGCGTTCACCAAAGCTGCAGTCTCTTCCCATAAAAAGAGGAACTGAGATGAATGTGCAAATTCCATCCATCAGCCATCTTCATTATCACCAGTTACCAGACAAAAGATGCTTATGGGTGGAATGTTGCATCCTTGTACTTCTTTTCTTACGAAGCAGCCAGGAAGTCTGTGAGGATGTATTTCAGCCTTTTCCAAAGAGGTATGTAGCCTCTTTAAATTTTGTAGTCCAAAGGCAGTTATCTTAAGGGAACACTTCAAATAGGTGGATAAGATATTATCCATTTCAATCCACTTACAGTATGATGAGGGCCAGTTTGGTGTTGTTGTTAAGGCATCGGACAAGAAACTGGCTGATGGTCCCACTTTACCCATGAAGTCAGCTGGGTGCCTAGGGCCAGTCACTCTCTCTCAGTCTTAGAAAAGAGGCAATAGCAAACCATGTTTTAAAAATCTTGCCAAGAAAACATATAATCATAGGGTTGGAAGAGATCTCAAAGGTCTTGCAGTCCAACTGTCTGCTCAAGATAGGAGCATCTTCAGAAGCTATATAACTCCCTGGTCAAGGCAAGGGACCTTATACCATCCTGGTCAAATGGTTGTCCAGTTTATTTTTTGAAAACCTTAAGCATTCACAATTCCAGGAGGCAAGCTATTCTGTCAATTGCTATCACTGTGAGAAAATTTCCCCCTACTTCTGGTTTCAATCTCTTTAACAATCTTCCTCCCATAAATTTTTGTTCTGCCTTCTGGTGCTTGCCAGGAGTAAAAAAAAAAGAAAACTCACATAGACAAAAATATACTCCTAAAGAGAGCCTTTATATTGGCACAATTAAAGGGGATGTAACCCACGAGAACTGATGAACAGTTTGATGTGATCTCCCATTTGTGCTGCAGACAACAGGGCACAGAAAATTTATATAACTAAAAAATGGGAATGTTTGAGGACTTAGATCCATATTGACTTCCACTGTGAAGTCATTGAATTTATACTTCTTACATTCATGTTCTTATCCAGCTGTCTAGGCTTTCACAGACAGGGCAAACTATTTAAATGGCAGATTCTGTATTTCCTGGGGAAATGCATTCTTTATTTATCAAATTTATATGCTGCTCATTTGTGGCGACATAATAAAACATATGGAAATAAAAACAACTATAAAATATAAAAACAGAATAAAATTACACGAGATCATTGGAAGCACCGAGGCCCTTCCAGGTTGAAAAGAGGAGCTAGTGGCATCACTGTTGCCCTAGGGACGCCCAGTTTGGAGCTACTTTCACGTCCCCAGTCTGAACACCAGGATGAGGTAAAACCAAAACAGTTTAATAAAACCTAGCTTTTGTTGGCCAACTGCCAACATCATCAGAGTAGGATTGCTGGAGAGGCAAAACCACATTTATATTACTGGCGCTTTTGCGCTCTACTCATAGAGCGCGTCACAGGCCTATTTGCCTCCATCGGCCGTATTATCTAGAGCTGCTTCACACTCGTTCTCATGGAGTGCAGTTGTGTCTAGGTGCCAGCTATCAAGAGGGAATCACAGACTGTTCTTCTGGTCACGATTGGCATCCTTGTCATTGTACGTGTCCTCTTGTCAAATGTCTTTGGGGATTCCTCCCCCCGCTTTTTTGCTTGTTGCAATGCAATGCCGCTGTGTGGTCATGCGATCTGGGTCCTGGCTCGATGATATGCTCCACAAGTGAAAGTGAAGAGGAACTATAGAGCCTCTTGTTGCGAGTGAAGGAGGAGAGTGCAAAAGTTGGGTTGAAACTAAACATTAAGAAAACCAAGATCATGGCATCCGGCCCTCTCAATTCCTGGCAAATAGATGAGGAAGAAATGGAGGTAGTGACAGATTTTATTTTCCTGGGCTCCAAGATCACTGCAGATGGGGACTGCAGCCAAGAAATTAAAAGACGCTCCTGGGGAGGAAAGCCATGGCAAATGTAGACAGCACACTAAAAAGCAGAGACATCACCCTGCCAACAAAAGTGTGTATAGTCAAGGCTATGGTCTTCCAAGTTGCAATGTATGGCTGTGAAAGTTGGACCATAAGAAAGGCTGAGCACCAAAAAATTGAAGCCTTTGAACTATGGTGCTGGAGAAGACTCCTGCGAGTCCCTTGGACTGCAAGGCGATCAAACCGGTCAGTCCTAGAGGAGATCAACCCTGACTGCTCTTTAGAAGGCCAGATCCTGAAGTTGAAACTCAAATACTTTGGTCACCTAATGAGAAGGAAGGACTCACTGGAGAAGAGCCTAATGCTGGGAAAGGTTGAGGGCAAGAGAAGAAGGGGACGACAGAGAATGAGGTGGCTGGATGGAGTCACTGAAGCAGTAGGCGTGAGCCTAAATGGACTCCAGAAGATGGTAGAGGACAGGAAGGCCTGGAGGAATGTTGCCCATGTGGTTGTGATGGGTCGGACACGACTTCGCAACTAACAACAACAAATATATATATATATATATATATATATATATATATATATATATATATATATATATATATATATATATATATATATATATATATATATATACAGAAGCTATGTTTATATACTTAAATATAATTTTATGTGAATTTCCATGCAGCACCTAATGCAAAAAGATAATAGAGAAAAAGTATGAACCACTGCATGCAGCATCAACATGAAACAGAAACAGACTGTTCGTATACATTTATTTCAGGAGTGTGATGTGAGATGAGAGTCATAGCCATTCATGAGCCCTAGCAAGTTGGACCAAATGGGAAAGATTTTTATGGGTAGAGAAAACTAGCTTCAGTTGCCAACATCATCCCTGACCCTGCAACAGAAGAACGGCAATTCCCATGTAATAGCCCACCAGTGACATCTGCAGCCACAACAGAGGACTATGTTACTGAGGACAGATGGACATCATCTTTTCTGCTCTGCTATCACCCTGGATGGGATGTTAATAATCATAGTTGTTTCTCCCCCACCACCCCACCAAAACAGATAGGATGTTACTGACAACGTTGACAGAAATAACCTACTGTGTTCTCCATTGCTTAGTTCAGCGCTGCTATCACTCAAATGTCCCTCAGTGGATTGGCTCTTAGGGCACTGAAGCATATTGGACCAACCTTAAGCAAAAAACACTTTACAGAGAGCTGCTTCTGTTCAGGTTCCAGCCCTGTGCAAAAGGAACAGGTGGGGAAAAGCCTTAGAGAATATTTTCATCCAAGCAAACATCTTCTGCATGTTACAGGAATTTTTTAAAAAAAATATTTTTTAAACCCATGTATACTTGGAGTCTGATTCAGTTGAAATGTGAATTGGGTTTTCCATATTTACATTCTGAATGAATAGGAATCTGAGAGAAGAATTAAAATTCATCAGGCAGGAACCTAAAGTGGAACTCTGTAATCTACGTATTGTTTTTAATGCTTTTATAGTAATTAGTAGTGATGAGCAAGAGACCAGGAAAGCCTTTCCTTTGAACATCAAAAATAAAATAAAATAAAACCACCACCTAGAATTACTTGTGAAGCAATCACTTATATAAATCTTCATGGAACGAACAAACAATAATAAACATACAGGAGACCTTGAAAACCTAACAGCCAATGTTTTACAGGTAACATGTAAATGTGTAATTTGGAATGATAAGTAAAGACTAAAGTAGGCAATCAAATTATGTAAACAAAATATCCAGTTAGAATCCACAAAGGAGACCTTGTAAAAATCAACAATTCTAAGAAAAGATTTTTTTAAAAATTCCCTGAAATTGAGTTACTATTATTACAGCTATCCTATATGTATTGTACAGTAACCGTTTGCTAATCAAACTCCAAAATATTTTAATGAATAAAGCTGAAAGGTATCTATATTCTAAATGGTGTTCGATTGTGCAAAGAGAAGGGAACAAAGCACCCATGTATATACTAATGTCATGGTTCCGACAAATGAAATTCATCAAATAACTTCAAGGCATTGTTTACCTTAAAGAATCTTTAATAGAAAAGCATAGCTTTGGCACATACATGGTTGAAGCCGAAATCTGAATTCCCCTCCCCTAAACACATAGTATCAAAGCACAATTCCCACCTCTAATTTGCAGTCATAAATCACAATCTCCAATTAGTTTGAAATGCAAGCTTTCCCTCCCGTTCTCCAACCCACCATTTCTTATCGTCTCTTATTTTGAAAGCTTCAGAATTGTTATGTCTAATTAACTCCCATCACATTCTTCCTCCTTTTCGAGTATCATCTAATTCTAAGAGTAAAGCATAGAAAGAAAAAGGCTGCATCTCCCCTAGGTTGTCAAAGCAAGAAATCCGATGTTAGGAGCATTGACAACTAGCATGTACAAACACTTTTATTAGGCGTTCTACTACAACCTCAATCTGACATATCCATTCCAATTTTTTCCAAATCTTGTCTGAAGATCTCTCAAACATTTCGAGCAGATGAGGGGCACAGCTGGATGGAGAATCCAATCCATTGGGCAGGGTGTATGTGCCCAGTCTGAATATGTACTATCCTATTCTTTGTCAGCTAAAAATTGCAAATCTATTTGTTTTACTTTGTGTGCAGGAAAGAGTTGTGGCTCACCTGCAAATCCCAACATCCTGAAAATTCACCTTATTTGGAGGTTACCTGACTAAGGGTAAAATAAATGGGATACTATTTCTGGTAGCTCTTTGTAGACTCTTGCTGATTTGGACTAAATGATGATTTTTTTATATAATTATTGGTAAGGGATGAAATATAGGAAGAAGAGATTCCCATAAAAAGGAGTTTATTTATTTATTATTATTGAAATATTATAGAACGAGTTAAGTTACTGAAATTGTTTACACTTGTCTGAGGAATGGGAGAGTCATCTTTTATATAAACATTATATATATATATATATATATATATATATATATATATATATATATATATATATATATATATATATATATATATATATAATATATATATATATAATATATATATATATACATTCTATATATATATATATATTTTCTATATATATATATATATATATATATTCTATATATATATATATATATACATTTTTACTTTTTTCTCTTTTCTCAGTTCGTCTTTGTTTCTATTGTAATCTTTATATATTTATTATGTAAATACAGTAGCTTTATCAACATACTATACTATAAATATATCTGTAATAGAATGTATATTAGAAATATATTTATATTTGTAAATTTGAACAAAAATATTTTTTAAAAAAGATGCTTGTTGTACTTGGACTTCGGCATATTCCATGTCGGGAGTCAGATTCCAAAGCATCCTTGAAAGAAATGGCACATTTTAAGTAAATAATTTCAAATATATATTCAATTTATTCAAAAATTCAAATAATTTGAAAATTCTTTACTTCAAATTCTTTGGCTAAAAAATAAAGGAAATGCAATGGAGTGATGGGGGAGGACACATTTTTGTCTATCTTTACCGAAAGAAAAGTCCCCAAGAAAAGTCCAGACTTCTAGTTATGCTGCTGGACTTTTAACGATATGATTACATTATGTAAAAGGTAGGAGATCTGGTTCTGCGGTGTTTTATTTGTATTAATATGTGCCTTCTGGTTTTTTAAAGTTTCCTTTCCCTGCAAAGGAAAACCTTGTTTTTCTATCACATTCTTCCTGGGGGTTTTCAAGTCACTTTTAACATTTATTTTGCTCCTTGGGTGTTAGTTCATTATTGTGAGGTAACAAAGGATTTTATTACTGTTGTGGTTTCTGCCTTCTTTCGGCCTGTCTGGTTGCTCAGTCTGAGAACGTTCAAGGCAAGGATGCAATGTTCTTTTCCCTCAGATGGCATGAGAATAACCACAGTCTAACGGATTAAGGGAACTCGTATTTTGAATAACCTGCTGACTTGTTAGGACTAGAGTCTCTTAAGTTAGAGCAGCCTGCTGGCTAGTTGAGATCCGCTAAGAACCGTCTCTCGAATAAATGCCAGTTGGTGATATTTATGTGGACTTGGAGACTCGGAAGTTTCTTTCTTTGGAATGCAGCTTGGTTGAAGAAAATAGATTTTATGCGGCCGGATGTAAAAATCCAAGTATAAAGCTTCGGATACCCTGGGAGAATTGATAAGAGTTTGGGAAGGAAAGCTATTAGTCACACAAGTGACCTTTTTTCATCCACTGGTGGGCCCTTTCATCTCTGCTCCAACTCCCTCCCTCCTTTGTTTGCTCAGACTGTTTACCAGTTACTGAGCTGAAGGTAAATCTCAAGCTCATGTCATTTGCAGCAGTTAAACTGTTGTCTCAGATCCTCACTTTGTTGCTTTTATTAGAATAAGCAGTCTTTTGCGGAGTGCTGCCTATTGATTTGGAATCCAGCATCATGCAGGCCAAAACCGGACAAGATTAATGGGGAAGGGTTTTTTTTCCTATTCAGCCCTACCCACATTCCAGTTGGTAACGGCATGAATATCTTCCTGGATGGAACTCTCTTCATCTAAAGAATAATCTCATCTGGACCCCAGGCACAAGGTGGGACAATGGAGAACCAAGAGGATGGTTTGACGAGCTGTTGTGCACTTTGATGGCAACCTTGCCTGCTTTCTCCTTACCCAGATGAAGAAATGAAGAAGTTCTCGTTCCATGCTAGTTTTTTAATATCAATTCCTCTAGCAGTGTAACCGTTACAAATATTGGTTCTAGGTAGTCTTTGAACCCAGTGCCAATGCGTTATGTAAATCGTAATATTTATAATATGACATTCTAGGTAATTTTAACATTTTCTCTGGCAAAAAAGGGGAGGGCAATAGGAAAAATTGTTTCAAGACTTGAAACAATATTCGAATGATTGCTTACTTATTGAAGCAAGTCCGGAGTGTTCCTGGAGTACCCCTGCTATGGTTTGAAAGAAATTTGCTCACTATCCAGTGATTCAAATTAGATTAGCTAACTGCAACCTGTCCTCAATTCTCTGAATACTAATGGATTCATTGTACCCCCTTCAAAAGTGCTTGTTACTCTAATTTATATGAGCAGTTTTGTAAGATTTGCACCTGAACTATAACATCTGGGACTAACTAGGCCAGGGGTAAGCAACCTTGGCTCTTTTATGACTTGTGTACTTCAATTCCAAGAATTACTGAGCCAGCCATGCTGGCTCAGGAATTCTGGGAGTTGAAGTTCAAAAGTCATAAAAGAGCCAAGGTTGCCTACCCCTGAACTAGGCAAAGGCTAATTCAAAGCTAGGTCTAATTTGGAGAGTCAAACTGGCTTCTGTGCTTACTGAATCACCTGTGTAGACAACAGGGATCAAATAAAGGATCAAAAGCATACAGAGAAGTCAACAAGCATCCCAGAATTCATCCATGACATTCAGCAGGTACAGTGTCAGCAAAGTCCAGAAGCAGCGTCTAAGGTCAGACCCAAACCGGGGAATTGAAAATAAGATAATTAAGGAGCATAATTAGGAACCGACAGCTAAGAGACACTGGGATTCCATCCATACTCCACTTGACACTATTTAAATCTTCTGTAGAAACTACTAATTGACAATAGGCTTTTGTGAGAAACCCCTTGGTGTTTGCTATAATACAAAAGTGGCCCTAAAGCATCTGGTCAATTGATCCCATGTTGACGCTTGAGTAGCTTCCATTTCCCAGAAAAAGTATCTTACCATTTTCCCATTTATTTATATCATGAAAACTAGGATTGTGCCATTATCATTTCACCAACCGTTACCAGGAAAGAGGATTTGGTTGCTAGATAATCTCTGGTTTGTTGACTAGACCAGAAGTATCAAAGACATAGTATTTTGCTTGATCGGACAATTCTACCTTATTCTCTTTGTTCTGTAAGAACCCGGGGCTGATAGTGGTTGTACTGCCTAACAACATCCAAGTAAGAGAGCTACATGATTTGTTTCCAAACATCCTGTCTGCAAGGAGCCATAACATGCATTGAAACCCAAGATCTTATTGAAGAAATTTGACTAGCCCGGTGTTTCTCAACCTTAGCAACTTGAAGATGGGTGGACTTCAACTCTCAGAATTCCCAGTTTTGGAAGTTGACGTCCAGACCTCTTAAAGTTGTCAAAGTTGAGAAACACTGGGCTAGACTGGCCCCACTGATTTTATGAATTTGCTATATAGGTAGTCCTCCCTTTATGACCAATATTGGGATCAGAATTTCCGCTGCAGCAAAGTGATGGCTAAGTGACCTGCGCTCAATTTTACAACCTTTTTTCCCCCGCCATTGTTATTAAGGAATTTTTTATAGTTGTTAAATGAATCATGTGGTCATTAAGCCAATCTGGCTTTCCCCACTGTCTTTGCTTGTTACTTTTTCCACTCTTGTAACATTGGTTGCTAAACCAATGATTGTAAGTCGAGGGCTATCTGTATGCAATTCTTACCTTCCTCTATATTTCCCTTTTTCCTGTGAACCTCTTTCTGTATTTAACAACAAGAGAGTTTCTTGTTAAAACATTCTCTTTGTGTAAGGTCACATAGTTACACCAGCCATTCCTGGTCTTTAAGAATCGACACAATATTTGTCATTCTGTATTTCTGGGCTTTTAACAGGAAGATTCAAAGCAAGGGTCCTCAAACGTGTCCCTTTAATGACTTGTGGACTTCAATTCTCAGAATTCCTCAACCAGCATGCCTGGCTGAGGAATTCTGGGAGTTGAAGTCCACAAGTCATAAAAGGGCCACGTTTGAAGACCCGTGATTCAAACCATGCATTCTTTTGTTTTTCCTAGATCTGGTCAGAAAGCTGAGCTCCTTGGGAAAAGAGCTAAAAGATCTCTAGCTAGGTAGCTAGGTATGTGAGGACGTTCAGCTTTGCCTATTATATGTTTTCCTAGGCAACCTCTGGCAGATGAGATTTGCTAGTGCAGTTTCAAATTATTTCCCCTATCTGTTTTGCTCCAGCCATACTCATAAATGATCTTTGATTACTAAAGAACTCTGTAGTGAGTGCAGTTATAGCTTCAAGCTTACTGGCCATTACCAATGAGGTGCACAGTATCTTCATTAGTCTTTTAAAAACGAGGCAGGGGGAATCCCTCAAACTCCCAACACTTCCCCTACCTATAAAAGTAATATTGAATGGCATGGCATGGCATGGCATGGCATGGCATGGCATGGCATGGCATGGCATGGCATAGAATAGAATAGAATAGAATAGAATAGAATAGAATAGAATAGAATAGAATAGAATAGAATAGAATAGAATAGAATAGAATAGAATAGAATAGAATAGAATAGAATAGAATAGAATAACAAAGTTGGAAGGGACCTTGGAGGTCTTCTAGTCCAACCCCCTGCTCAGGCAGGAAACCCTATACCATTTCAGACAAATGGTTGTCCAGTCTCTTCTTAAAAACTTCCAGTGTTAGAGCATTCACAACTTGTTCCATTGATTAATTGCTTTAACTGTCAGGAAATTTCTTCTTAGTTGTAGGTTGCTTCTCTCCTTGATTAGTTTCCACCCACTGCTTCTTGTCCTGCCAATATATCCTAATAAATTTCTTTGTCTTGCCCCCTATGCCCCTTATCCCCTCCCAAAACGTTAGTTGCGATCTCAGCTCCACAGAGGTATACTTTCCTACTCTAAGGCTTTGAGGCTTTAGTTTTTCCAGATGAGTAGACTTTGAGGCCCTCAGTCATGAGCTCTGTACCTAAGCTCCCACATCTGTTTCTAATGTTGACAAGATCTATGCTCCATCTTGGGGTTCACCTTCCCAAACAAATGCTCTTCTCTAGAGGCATGGCACAAAATAGCTCAGTCTTCAAGTTTTTTGCAGTAAATTTCAGTTGCCATTCCAATGCTATGTATATCATTGGACACTATTTAACAAAATGAAATTCAATAGTGGAAAAAGTAAGGTTCTATTTTTAACCAAGAAAAACCAAATGCACAGGTGTAGTATATAGGTGGTATCTGGCTCAGTAATATTAATTGTGACAGGGATCTTGGAATCCTAGTGGACAATCCCTTAAATATGAGCCAGCAGTGTGCTGCAGCTGCCAAAAAGGCGAACACAATTCTAGGCTGCCTTAACAGAGGGATAAAATCAAGATTATGTGAAGTCTTAATACCACTCTATAACACCTTGGTAAAACCACACTTAGAATACCACATCCAGCTTTGGTCACCACACTGTAAAAAAATGTTGAGACTCTAGAAAGAATACAGAGAAGAGCAACAAAAATGATGAGAGACTGGAGGCTAAAACATATAAAGAACGGTTGCTGTAATTGGGTATGTGTAGTTTAATGAAGAGAAGGGTGAGGGGTGACATGATAGCAGTGTTCCAATACCTCAGGGGCTGCCACAAAGAAGAGGGAGGCAAGCTATTCTCCAAAGCGCCCAAAGGCAGGACAAGAAGCAACGGATGGAAACTAATCAAGGAGAGAAGCAACCCACAACTAAGGAGAAATATCCTGACAGTTAGAACAATTAATCAGTGGAACAACTCCAGAAGCGGTGAATGCTCCAACACTGGAAGTTTTTAAGAAGAGATTGGACATCCATTTGTCTGAAATGGTATAGGGTTTCCTGCCTGAGCAAGGGGTTGGATTAGAAGACCTCCAAGGTCCCTTCCAACTCTGTTATTCTGTAATCTCATTGCCAAAGGAAACATCTCTTTCCTTCCTGTCCTCAACCAAACAGGAAAACCCCTTTTGTATTGCTAAGACTTGGAGGAAAACAAAATCCTATTGTCATCAATAAGAGAAAATGTCACCTTCCTTCACTGCAGAATAATGTGCATTTATGTCCCCCAAACCATAACTACACAATAAGCATAACATTGGTCCTAAAATTGTTGCAACATAATGAGCTTGGAAGCCAAACTGGATTGAACCTAGTTAGTATTTGGGCGGGGCATCACAAGAGAACTGCAGCTGTTATGTATCCAAGTCATCTGCATAGCAACAGCCACCAGGGGGCGTTGGCCTGGACGGTTTTGGCGGGAAAACCTAGTTTCAGCAGGAAACCTAGGGCCAACCCCATTGGCTGGTCGCCTACCTGGCTGGGTATTTAAGGAGGCCAGGTAGCCCTTGTTCCAGCAGTATGCTACCCCCCCCCCAATAAAGAGCTGAACACGTACTCCGGCTGGCGTCTCTTCCTTGCGTCGGACCTACTACATTACAGCAGCTTTGTAGACTAGCCTGAGAAGTTGGAAACCGCACTGGAAGAAAGTAATGATGGACTGTTTTTCTATTGTTATCTACAAAAATTGTGTGGACAAGTCCATAATGACTTTAACAGCTGACCTTGACTTGATTATTGCAGCATTTTGTTTCAATGTAATATTTTTTGTCTTTTTAAACTGTACTTGTATCTATGAGTTTGGGTGGCAGTCATTTAGGATTTTAATGAGTTTATATATTTCATTCTCAACACTGAATGCCAATCATGTTAGTTCCACGATTGGTTTCAATATTCATTTGCGCTTTTTATACCCACATCCCTACAAATGAATGAAAACAGTATACGTCAACTATTGTATTAAATGAGAAACATAGACAGCAATATCACCAAACGAGGCTAATGGGAGCAGAGATGTTTTAAAAGCTTCAAAACATTTTGGTTTTCTACTTTCCTCTTTTTCCCCCCGATTCAACATAACTGAACATGGACAACATGTATTAGCATAAATCTTTAAAGATAGGTAACTCCTTTTTGGTGGCAGAAAACTCTTAGAAATGTATTTTAAGAAGCCTATTTAAGAGTTACCAAGAAATCACAGACATGTAATTTTAATGCAGCACGTCAAATTTATCATCCTATAGAATAATTGCCAGGTGTTAGGGACATTAACTTTTGAAGTGAATACATGAATTCCGCAAAGCAATTTGGTCAGCTATATAAAGAACTAACTGATTTGTATCACAGAGTTATTATACAGCAAATTGATTGTGATCAACGCGGTGGCTCAGTGGGTTAGGACGCTGAACTTGTCGATCGGAAGGTCGGCAGTTTGGAGGGTCGAATCCCGAGTGCCGCGTAGCAGAGTGAGCGCCTGTTACTCGTCCCAGCTTCTGCCAACCTAGCAGTTCGAAAGCATGTAAAAATGCAAGTAGACAAATAGGGACCACTACGGTGGGAAGGTAACAGCGTTCCGTGTGCCTTTGGCATCTAGTCATGCCGGCCACATGACCACGGAGACGTCCTCGGACAAACGCTGGCTCTTCGGCTTTGAAACGGAGTTGAGCACCGCCCCCTAAAGTCGGAAACGACTAGCACACATGTGCGGGGGAACCTTTACCTTTACCTTTTTAACTCCTTTTTGGTGGCAGAAAACTCTTAGAAATGTATTTTAAGAAGCCTATTTAAGAGTTACCAAGAAATCACAGACATGCAATTTTAATGCAGCACGTCAAATTTATCATCCTATAGAATAATTGCCAGGTGTTAGGGACATTAACTTTTGAAGTGAATACATGAATTCCGCAAAGCAATTTGGTCAGCTATATAAAGAACTAACTGATTTGTATCACAGAGTTATTATACAGCAAATTGATTGTGATAGTAGAGGTATTATTAGTGATCTCTGCACTGTTGCCAATTAATTATGACAAGAGTTAGTGGAAGCCAGTGTATCTGACAATGTAATTTGAAAGAACGTAGATCAATAACTGAAGGTTTTATCATTTTTATTCAAGCGACTGGATCTTGCTGATGCCCAACATTTCAATGATTAGTGGGCATGAGAACTTGATGCAAGACCATTATAAATGGTTGTTTTTTAAAGCTTCTGAAAAAAATAAGGGGTTTTTTGGTTTTCGTTTCCCCCCCAAAAAAATATTAAAAGTTCCAGTCACAGTGGTAGGATATTGTTCAGAACTTAGTCTTTCAAGCAAGTTTTAACTTTTAAGTCCACAGAAGCAAACAGAAGTATTTCTTCCCAAAGCAAAGCCAACATGATAGCTTGCCAAGTTCCTAAAATTATCTCTAGCTATCCCACATTAAAGCCAAGTAAGTGATTTTCTGTTGTTAAAACATGTCCACAGAAATCAGAAAGCAAAGACACTGCAAGCTAATTTCATCTGTGAAATTAAATCTTACTTTCATTGTGTGTTTGTTTGTATAATCAGCAAAGCCAGCTCTCTGGCTGAGATGGCTATGCAGATTTAACTGTGGTCCATGCAAGTGTCGTATATATCTTGGCTTTAATATACACTGTAATTGCTGGTACCTCTTAATAAGTACTTTTGGAATATAATTACTCCAATGATATGCTTCTGAAAAAGAAAATATTCATTTATATCTTGGATTAGTCTTTACAAAATACATTTTCCTTGTGCACAATTGGAGAATGAAGATTAATAGATGCTAGCAGACTGCCTTCATTGCGCCTCAACCTTGCTGTGGTAAAGTATGTTTTAATGGATCACCCAAATTCATTGTCACTGAATTCTGTGCAGAATCTTTACATCCTGGGCGAGCTGTTCTCCTCTATTTTAGGCTATAGCTATTTCTCTTAATCCCTGTGACCACCAAGTGAGCAAAGTACTTCCTGGTGGATTGGATGATGTTATTCCCTTACCAATATGGAAGTAAGATTGTCCCATTCCCTTTTTATATCTGGCTGACAGATATATTATTCCAATTTATATAGCCACCTGTCTCATACAATATGACGGATAACATTTGCCGAAGAAGGTGGGTAAAGGAGCCAGCTGGGAGACAGTAAACTGAAATTAGGATGAAATGCCTAAAAAGTTTTATGAAATACATAAATATTAAGGGATTTACCAAGAAAGATCTATCTATTCCCCTTTCTTCTGCTTGCCAGACTCATCAAAAGTGATAGCTGACAGGCCCCTGGAGCCAGCCATTGGTTGTACAACACCTCTTCTTTCTGGGACTTTAGATCTACATTTAGATTCAAACTGTCTGGGTCCTTCTACCTCCATTTAATACTTTTCTTAGGAAGCAGGTGGTATAAATAACAGTACCTGGGGATGGTTTGGTGGCATAATTTATCAGTGACTTGTTCATGACTTCAAACAGTGGGCTGTCTGCCAGGGACATTTTTACAAAAGAGAGGTCCCCAACAAATACACACCTGGGAGTGGTCTCATGATACCTCTGGTCAATAACTTCAGAATTGGAATAAATTAGTCTCTGCCAAAGATAAGGCATTGTTTCTAGCAGGCAATAGCTGGAATGGTCTGAGGTCATATATGATCAATAACTAGGGGACCTAGACAAGGGACCCTTTGCTAGGACTATTTTTATGCGAGACATTCTTCCAAATCTGCAGCCATTCTCCCCCTCCCCTTTAGCGGGTATTAGATTAAGCACATGCTGTCCTATCTTAATTGTTACAAGTAGGAATCTAGATAAAGGCTCACAGGCAAAAGTGATTTACAATACAATGATGCAATCAGCAAAGCTTGCTAAATAACTTTTTTTTTTTACACCTATTGCCTCGCCTGGCTAAATAACCCTTTCTACACAAACTCTTCTTTTGTATACCAAGAGGAAAAAAAGCTCTGTGCCTGTATCTCCTCACCAACCTTTGGCAGTGCCAATACAGGAGTTAAAACAAGTCAGCCAAATCGGTGACAAAAACAATGAATACCAACAGTTTAACGAAAGAACTATGTTAAGGTACCAACCACGATGCTATTTGGTCTGTGATTATAAATTGAATAAATTAAACTGCATCTAAGAAGTCCGTCTTAGGGGAGGAAGCAAGTGTTCCAAGTACTATGTTATTTTCAAATGGTGAACTAGTTGTGTCAACTCCACCCACTACGTATGTAGGAATGCTATTGTTCCTGTGTAGACTTTTATTTCCTAGGAGCTCTTTTCATCGCACACTTCTGTACTTCCTAGCCTGTTGAACGTGCAAGTTAAGCACAAGTTAAGGAGATGAATTTTGGAGGAGGTTTTCTACATGCTATTAAAGTTATATATCAACAACAAACTGCACAAATTATAGTTAACGGGGGATTAACAGAGACCTTTAAAATTGAAAAAGGTACAAGACAGGGTTGCCCCCTATCACCATTATTGTTTGTTTTAACATTAGAGATTTTATTAATCAAAATTCGAGAGTCCTCTATGATAAAGGGAATTAAAATAAAACAGAATGATTATAGATTGAGAGCTTTCTCTGATGACTTGGTTGTGTCAGTATCCCAACCGTTACAGTCGGTTATAGATTTGATGGAAATTATAACTCAGTATGGTAAGGTTTCTGGGTTTAAGGTGAATAGCAATAAGACCAAGATATTATCTAAGAACTTATCTATGAGTGAAAGGGATATGTTATCAAAATTAACAGGTTTTGAAATAGTGAAGAAGGTTAAATATTTAGGAGTATATATTGCAGCCTCAAATGTAAAATTGTATAAGAATAATTATGAAACACTATGGTCGAAGGTACAAGGGGACTTAAATAATTGGAAAAAATTACAGTTATCATTACTGGGAAGAATTGCAGTTGTTAAAATGAATGTTCTACCAAAGTTTCTCTTTTTGTTTCAAATGATACCTATATTGAAAAAGGATGCCAACCTTGATCAATGGCAGAAGGGTATTAACAAATTTATTTGGGCGGGGAAAAAACCAAGAGTTAAATTTAAGATTTTACAAGATGCTAGGGAAAGAGGGGGACGCAAGGCGCCGAATTTGAAATTGTATTATGATGCGGCTGCCTTGACGTGGGTTAGTGATTGGCTTAATTTAACTAACAAGAGAATACTTGATCTTGAGGGATGGGATTTGGTATATGGATGGCATGCATATTTGCTTTACGACAAGAAGGTGGACAGGGCTTTTAAATCCCATATTCTTAGAAGTGCTTTATTGCGTGTCTGGAAAAAGTATTATTACAAGTTAAATTATAAAATACTGATTTGGGGAATTCCTGGACATGCGATAGAGGGCGTATCTATGGGAGTGAGTATGGATATGGTTTCTTATAAGGAACTACTTAGATTGCGAGGCACTGATTGGCAACTTAAATCATTAGAGGAGTTAAGACAAGAAAACATAAGTTACTCTTGGTTTCAATATACCCAATTGAAAGTTAGGTGGAAGTCAGATCAAAAGGTTGGCATCACAATTACAGATCAAAATTTAGTAAAACAAATTAGAGATTTAAATTGTGCACATATAAAGAGGATATATAATGCTTTAATTGAATTGGATTTGGAAACGGAACTGGTTAAAGACTGTATGATAAAGTGGTCACAAAATATTCAGGAACCAATTTCGTTGGACACTTGGGAGATAATTTGGGTTAGAAATGTTAAATTTACTCAGGCTCAAAATTTAAGAGAAAATTTTTATAAAATGTTTTATAGATGGCATCTGGATCACAAGAAGTTGTCTAACATGTATCCTAATTTACAGTCTAAATGTTGGAGATGTGGTAGTTTAGAAGCTACCTATTTTCACATGTGGTGGACTTGTAAAATTATAAAAGCTTTTTGGATCAAAATTTGGTGGAACATTCAAAAGATTTTTAAGAGAAAGATAAAGTTTTCTCCGCAATTGTTTTTATTGAGTATTGTGGTAGATTGTGATGTTAAAGAAACTAACTTGATGTTGAACATGATAACAGCAGCACGGTTACTGGTGGGACAATATTGGAAGAAGGATAGTTTGCCCACTATAGAAGAATGGGTGTTTAAAGTTTCGAATCTTGCAGAAATGTCTAAGATTTCTGCTTATTTGAAAGATCATTCACAGGAAAGATATATTTCAGTTTGGAGGAGATGGATAAATTATATTCAGAACAAATATGGGACTAAAAAGTTCCATTTAGCTTATGAGTAGATTTTAGTGGGATATTGTTATTGGTACTTTGTGTTAAAGGGGAGTTAAAGCACATTGTGAATTTGGTTAATTGTATATTATGCATAATTTTTATTTAGTATATGATTATTGTAACTATAATCCTGTATTTAGCTCTGGGAAGTGGGGGGGGGAAGCGGGTGGGTTTGGGGTGGGAGGGATTTGGGGATATATTGTAAAATTTTGTTTTTTGTAAAACTCTTTAATAAAAAAAAGGTTGGCACAATTCCTGTTAGCACAACACACCACACCTTGCACGGCCATGGGGAAGAGCCCAGTGGAACTTTGTTGGGGCCGGTGCCTCATCACCAAATTGGACAGGCTACACCCCGACAGAGACTGAGCAACCCAAGCCCTCTAGAGAACTTCTCACCAATGACCTGGTTTGGGCACGGAACTATGGGCTGGGACATGCATGGATTCCAGGGGTGGTGGTTGACAGGACTGGGCCCTTGTCCTACATTGTAGGGGTGGAGGGGGACCGTCAGATCAGACGACACATAGATAAAATCAGGAAGCAGGTTCCTGAAAGGTCACAGATCGATCAACCCCAACAACCGACAACGACAGGATGGGAGGAGAGCCGGTCCTTACAACAACAGGCCCTGGACCATCATGACAGCATGGCTGCAAGGGCTGACCCTGGAATGGGTCAACCAGGAACTCTGAGCCAGGACTCAACCTCTGACTCTGCTGTCCCGGATGAAGGGCAAACTCTGAGGCATTCTTCCAGAGCTCACAGGCCACCTGCTTATCTCGCAGACTATGTTCAATCTTGAGGGGGGACAGGCCTAGAGTCAAGTCATGGTTTGCCATTAACCATTGTAACTGCAGGAAAATATGCATGATGTTTTGTATTAGATATATTGTTTGTTCTTTTAAGGGGGAAGGGGTGTTATGTATGGGGTTTAAGCAACAGCTCGGCAAATACCACCAGGTGGCGCTGTACCATTACCGTACTGGCTAGTTAGCTTTCAGCGGGAGATTCAGATGAACGGATTGGCCGAGAGCGTACCTGGCAAGGTATATAAGGGGTACAGGTAACCCCCTTTGTTCAGTACAGTCCTACCCACAATAAAGAGCTGATGCTGTACTCACCTGCCTGCTGTCTTCCATGCGGTCCAGAACCCACTACACAATAGTAACAGCGTTCTGTGCGCCTTTGGCATCTAGTCATGCCGGCCACATGACCACGGAGACGTCCTTGGAGATGGGCACCGGCACCAGCCCCTAGAGTTGGAAATGACTAGCACGCATGTGCAGGGGAACCTTTACCTTTACCTTAATATATACATACACACACACACACACATACACACATACATACAGTATAAACACACACACACACACAAACACACACACACACATATATATACTCAGAAAAAGCTCCGATAAGTTGCGCGACATTACGTGATGTCACAAGTTTGACATGTCTGATTGAATGCTTGGAAATGGCTTTTAAAAAAAAAATCTCTCTTCTTTCTCTGTTTTCCCTCAGGGGAGAAAGTAGTGGACAGTTGATCCAAAACAATCTGGTTGGCATGCTTGCAAGGAAGGGTAAGTCCATCTTTCGACATCCTCAGTTTCACCATATTAGCCAAGCACAAAGAATCAAACTTAAAACTGGGCTTACAAATGGGGATCCATCTGCTAATGATAAGATGGTGATGATGACGCCGGCAATGACTATGATAATGATACGTTATCTTGGTGGAAGGGAGGGGCTCAGAAGGAGAAAAAAAAAGCTGGCCAAATTAATCCCATAATCAGAGATTCCTTATTGCTGTATTAATTCTACTGCCGTTCTCAGTGACAAGATCTGGAAGCCCTTGGAAGAACATTTAAAGTCAACTTTACCTCCCTTTTTTTCACGTACAGTACATAGCATCAAAAACACCGATGCTTTCCTTTTCTTAGGCTGTTCGTAAAGCCTTTATTTGCATTCGTTGAACGACTTATATAGCCAAGAGCGCTGCACTTTGGAAACATAAATAATATTCTTTCTTGTTGTTTTTTTTATGACGGCTTTATAGCACTGACCCTTCCAAGAGCCGGGTAATCACAAACTGTGATTCCCAATGAATCACTTGGTAATAAATAGGCTCACAAGTTGCAAATTGAACTATCTTTCCCATAACATAAACATCCCCAGATAATTTCCTTCAGGTTTATTGTGTGGTGAATGACAGCCCCAAGGCCACCATCGCTGTGTTTATTCCTGCATCTTAAAATTTCTGTCAAACCACTTTTACAGGCAGTGAGTTAGGACTTTTCCTCCGCACTCTGCCAATCTGCTTCAAGTTACGGCAGTCAAATGGCTGCTGCAGAGCCTGTAATAAAGGCAACACAGGCTACTATGACTTCTGATTTTGTTGTACGGCTCCAAGGGATAATGGGAAAATTTCTGTTTCCCCTAATCAGATGCTGATCTCTTATTACATAAGCCAGGACTAAATGACAAAGGTCTTTTGTGGACTGCTGTCTCCTTTGAGTGAACTGGCTGGTGAAATTTCTTCCCCATTTTCAGTCACTCTTTCTCAAAAGATTCTACTCCTACAGTAATATACATCCCTAATGCCTTGTATGGAGGGATATAGTTAAGGTTACAAATAGTCTTAATTCCTCTTTTAGAGCCAGTTTGATGTAGTGGTTAAGGCACCAAACTAGCAACCAATGTGAATTCTAGTTTTGCCTTAGGCCTGAAGCCAGTTGGTTCTCTTTGGGCCAGTCGTTCTCTATTTCTCCACCCTAGAAAGGAGGCAATAGCAAACCACCTCCAAAATCTTAGTAAAGATACACACACACACACACACACACACACACACACACACACACGAGAAAAAGTATCTATCTATCTATCTATCTATCTATCTATCTATCTATCTATCTATCCTATTCTAAAAATGATTCTATTATGTCGGAGTCACTGGACTTTAGATCTAGTAATTTGATTGCCAAGAGAAACAATTAAACAACCCCACTGTAACAAGTAACAGCAACAAAAACATCAAGGACATTTGCAGTTGGGAAGGAAGGAAGGAAGGAAGGAAGGAAGGAAGGAAGGAAGGAAGGAAGGAAGGAAGGAAGGAAGGAAGGAAGGTAGGAAGGAAGGAAGGGGGGAGATCTGCTTCTACTAGCCAGTAAGATTGCATCAGTTTAAAAGGTATCCTTTTCTTAAACAGAGCACCTTAGTATGGAAGCCCAGAGACGGATAGCTTCTCAAAGAGTTATGCAAAGCTGCCTTTCTCTCCATAGAACCTTTGTCAAATTGCCCTGGGGCAGATTTCAATCTGAAGTTATCACTGACAGACTCATAATTCTAACAATAGGGCTCCCCCCCTCTCCCTCCAAACCTTATTGGGGTTATGGATTGTGCTTGTGATGTGCAGCTGACCTCCAAATGAGGAAAATGCTTCTGTTAATGCAATTTGCTAATTGTTTTATTGATTCACCTGCAGGGTCTTGTCCCTCCAAGTGTGTTTTGCTAAGCAAGTCTGTATGCGGGGGTAAGCTGAGGAAATATTCTGGGAGTCATTCAGTTTTTTAACTCTCAAGTTCTTTCATGTAGCCAGCGACAAGCCCTTAACATTGCTTTCTTATCAGCTAATGAATATCACATTTCTAGATTGCTCCTGCCAAAACCCTGGACATTCAGTTAAGCTTTCATCCCTCTACATAGATATGGGCTCAAAACTGACAAGTCTATGTGAGGCTACCAATAAGTTTTCCTCATCTAACCATTTGCTCACATTCCCGCAGGCCTCCCACTGCAAAGAACAAGGTCCTGCATTTAATTTTGTAACTACTATGATTGTTAGCCGAGCAGAGACAAAAATAGCCAGAGAAATGATTGAAGCCTGGAAAACAGGCCCCTTAACAGTCAACAGGAGTGCTGATTTATCACAGGTTTATCAAGTACTTAGGAGCTGAGGATGCAGCAGTCCAAGGAAACAACAATCAATGACTTAATAGCCAGCAGTCAACAGCCTAATTAACAACTAAAAGCTACATACAACTAGGCACCGTATAAATACAACACGAAGAGCAACCCATTGCACTTCTTCTGGAGAGAGATAAATTCCTTGATGCAGGGCTCCAGCATGAGCTTGGGAACTTGGAAGAATAAACCTTTGGTCCCAGTGACTGAGTCAGATTGGATCCTGCAACCTTATCCTGGGACACGTATATTTATGTACCTTCATTCACAAGTTGAAGTCTCTTGACAATGAGTGAACCAAAGCTCTTAACTCTGTGGTTGCCTGGCTGTGACTGTGGCATTATATCTCATTCTGGCGCTCATTCCAATAACTTCTACAAACATGAACATAACAACACTGCCAGCAATGGAGGTTTCTAATGCCACCAGGTTCAGCTTGTGATAAGAGAGCTCAAGTTTGCTTATACCAACCATCCTGGAATTCCTGAAAAATTCAGCGGTTAGAGGCAACAAAGCCTCACAAAGGCAAGTCAGTGGCATTCTTTTGAGCCCTGCTGAGAAAAGGCTAAGCTTTGCCAATGTGTCTGCTCTGCTTAGTGTCCCCACCGATGTCAGTGATAATTGAACTCTTTCCGGATACTAACAAACATATTAACCCTTTATCCCAGACCTCTTGGGCTCCAGAAAACCCAGTGGGTCATAGGCAACAAAGTATATACCCTGACATGGGAAGGTCAGTAATCATTGGCGCTGTCGCGCCAAGCTCCACAGCCACAAACAGGCAAGTGGGGGGAAAAAAACACCCTCATTTTAAAAACTGGTCAGATAAACCATTTTGCCCTCAAACCTTAACTATTAATTAAAGTAAAATCATGCCCTTTTTGAATTTGACATCTCAACTTGAATTAGAGCTGAATCACACAGAGCTGTTTTTCACCTTCATCTCTCTCTAGCTCGGAATTTCTCAACCTTGGAAACTTTAAGGTGTGCGGACTTCAATTCCCAGAACTGAATTCTAGGAGTTGAAGTCTATAGATCTTAAAATTGCTGTGACTGGGAACTACTGTCAGCTTCTTCGCTTTCTCTGGTTTCCCATGATTCAGTTAAATCTCAAAGAAGGAGATCATGGAGGAACTCTTCCCATACATTTTTTTCCCCAGATCAGGAAGGAATAAGGAGGTGTGTTACAGAAGATAACTGTAATATCAGTATTCTTTACTACTTTATAACAATAAAATAAATTCATTTTACCACCAAATTTCCATACTGTATTAATTGTGGTGCATCTTTGGGAGCAGTAGCAAATACATTTTGCAATTTGTGTCTCATTATTTTCTTCAAGACTGTAAGTTTGTGTGTGTGTGTGTGTGTGTGTGTGTTGGGATTGTACTTTCCAGAAGCTAACATTTCCTGCCACCTTCACTTTAGTTCAACAAACTAAAATCAAAAAAATTTTGATGCGATGAATATCATCTAATTCAATTAGTGAAAGTTTTATAGAGTTTTTCATGTTCCAGTTAGGAAATGGCTTCAAAGAACTCCAGTCGTCAGCGTATTACACAGTAGTATCAAAACTGGCAATTAGGAACATTGGAGATCACCTTTACTAGGTCTTTGAACTACCTTCAAAGACAACCTTTCTATGTAAGAAAAAAATTCTATGGGATTTTCATGGGGGGGAAAAAAAGTCTCATAGTAAAATTATAACACATAATTTTACATGATAAATCTGATAAAACCAGAGTAGCCCAAAGGTTGCGAGCAAGTATACAGAGCCCTTCAATCATTTTTCTAAAGCTTTTGAGCAAATCTTGAATCAGTCCGTTACTGTTTATGATAAGCTGTCACAAAAACATTGAACTGAATCAGGTGTTGTAAATCAGAAGTGGGAAACATTTAGTTGTGGGTCAGAGTTCATGCACTAAACCACACGGGGCCTGGAGTAATGAGGAAATTACTCTGTCCTCATCCTCCAACATGGATAAAATATTCACACAGAAGAAGGTCAAGACCTGTTTTCTATCACCTTATAGGTTGGACACGGAGTAATAGATTTAAGTTATAGGAAGGCAGATTCTGACTGAACGTTAGGGAGAAAAAAAAAATCCTAACAATAAGAAGAATTCAACGTTGTAACCAATTAACCAGAACAGTGGTGGCCTCTGCTTTGTTGGATGCGCTCAAGAAGACTTAAAAACCATATGTTGGAGATAAATTGGTATAATTTATAATTTTCATTACTAGCTCACAATATCTATCAACATAAAAAGTCTAACATACCAAACAGATGTTTTTTAGAAAATAAATGATAGAACGAAACAAATCAACACTGCCTTGAAATAGACAAATACTATATATTACTAAAATCTTTAACACTTAACAGCCGGCTGTAAAAAATTATGCCTTAATTGTTCTCCTAAAGTTTGTGGGGTAGAGAAAAACGATCAAATCAATAGCATACTTGAGGAGAGATTTAGGTTGTCAACAAAGAGGTCTCTGAAAGCAGTGGCATCTTTAAAATCATCTTGCTTGCAGGTCTGAATCTGTGAACAAATCCATGGCTCTAAGGCAATTAGGCCTTTAAAGATTCCAATAAATTTGTGCGGATGTGTTTATATGTGAATGATAAAATTGCATGCCCATTGTTTCTGGCTTTCCATGAATATAATATGGTGATCTGCTTCCTAGACCAGCCAATTCCAACTTGGCTTCCTGTGTGTTAGAAACAGACCTGTTTTAGCAGACCAAATAATAGTCTTTCCAATGGCATAGTTAAGCTGAAGTTGTAATGGGAACATTTTCTGTTCTCATTGCCACTTCAGCAGTTTTGGCCCAGCAATTCATGACGTGTTCAGTTCATGTTGTAGCATTCCTGTTATAGAATTTGTGTTTTGCACATGGAGGAGTCCCTGGCAGCAATACATCCTAGAACATCATAATAGCAAGTTAATGAAGGTGTTGAAGTCCAAGGGCAAAGATTTATGGGATTTGAAATTTATCAACTTATTGCAGAACTTTTTCCTACTGTATACAGTAACATAGGCATAGTCAGTTTCTGTGTGTGAGAGAAAGTTTACAAGTGAGATTAAAGAAGTTACATCTTCAAAGGAGAATTTTTTAAAAACCCTTTATATTAACTAGGAAGGATAAATGTCTTTTTAAAAGAATCCTGCTTGAATAAAGTCCCTTTTCATATTATCTAAGAGAATTGTCCATATAATACTGAAATGAACAATTAGATTCAGCCTGTTACTTACGCTCTGTTTTTTAATTTGTAAAAGTATGATGCTGTTACTGCTATCATATTCAATATGTTTTCAGTACAACAGTGTTATACAGTTATTATATATTATAACTATATCCCTACACGCAGACATACTTAAACATTTTCGTATTAGAAATTTGCCAAATATATGGGGAAGAACGCCTTTAAATGTTATTAGTTTCTTTATTAATGACTGCCATGTTGTTACTTTTGCCATGTTTTGTCAAGGCTAACATTTATAACTAAAACTAGCAACTATTTGGGCAGGCTTTCTGTTTCGTGTTGTAGGCATTCACATGTAATCCTTTCAAATTTCCACCAAGTAAATGAAGAGAAAGCTATGAAATATGGACTATGGGACACAGACGTAGAATGCCTGGTTTGATAATAGTAGATATGAAAAAGGACCTTAGAACTGGGATTAGTCATATGCTGCATACAAGTCAACAAGCATAGTTTTGGAAATATAATTACATGAAGTAATGGTTCCACTCTATTCAACATTGGTCAAACCCACTCTACATATAAGTTCTGTTCTGAGTAATACACTTTAAGAAGGATTCAGACAAACAGTAGCAGATTCAGTTAATATTAGGCCTTCGAGATAGTCCAGACAAGAAGCACAGCCAAGAACATAAACACCATCTTAATTGTAAAGTTACATTAAACAAGATTTTGCAAGATTGGAAATATTTCTCACTTTCTCTCTTTTTAGTGTCCAGAAGACAAGGGAAGGAAGGCCTCTTCTGAAATTCTTCCCATGCTTTTCCTCCTGTGCTGCCTTTTATTAGACCATTAATTAGGCTGTAGATCTTCCTCCTGCCTCCCAAGGTCATTCTCACATACCATCATGGTAAAAGGCAATGAGGATGATCAAGAAAATTTCCCAGCCACCTACTGATTCTGATAATGGTCTCTCTTGCACTGCACTTCAGGTTCAGGCAGAGGATAAATAATTATCTGCCAGAAATGTTTTAATCTGGATTTCTGTACTGTGCCGATGATCCAAACACCCCCTTCCATTTCTGTAATTCTAGGTAGACTTAAAGTTTGCCTAAATTTATTGCTTAGAATGGGAAGCATTTTTCCCCCAAATTGAAATTAAAGAATAAGCAAACGAAGTCTGTTGCCAGAGGACATTTAAAAATGCAGCCTAAACAATGGTTGGATGTATCTTACAGGAACTAGTAGGCAAATAAGATCTTAAAAAACAAAACCTTCTACGTATCCCAGAGCAAATATACTGCTCAAAAAAGTAAAGGGAACACTTAAACAACACAATGTACTGTATTTAATACTAGGATGTCTTATTTTCTGTTCCCTTTATTTTTTTGAGCAGTATATAAACCTCAAAAGTAACATCAAGCATCAAAGGAGTAAGTAAAAGTCAATAGGAAGTGGCAATTGAAAGGAGAGTAGAATTCAGTGAAGTACTAGAATTTCTTGGGGAAAAATCATTGCAAATAATGTTGTGAGAATAGCAATCAATGTCTCTGGATAGGTCAGGCACAAACAGCCAGACCCACACATAAAGAGTTCAATTAGCTGCTCATTGCTTACACCTATATACCAAAACCTTCTCAGAGAGATCATTTGCACTGTGTGAAACTAGATAACATCAATAGCATTCAAGGCAGGATTGTACTTTGCCCTCTTGTGCCCACATAGGGATTCCAGACTAGTTCTCCATTTGACTCTCTCTCTGGCTTGGTCAGTCTCTCTCCTAAAGGGTAATAACAACTAGATAGTAGATACAGTTCAGGTTTTGGGGAAGAGGGTGAATTCAATATATGCTCTGAAGAATTTGTTGTCTTAAAGTTTATCTGTGTGTTGGAGAAGCAAGATAGGGTAGCTGGCACCCACTTCTTAACCTTGAAAATCAGGAATTTTGGAGGGATAAGTAGGCAAAAAGAAGGGACCTGAAAAGCCAGCATTTATGTAATAGTTAGGCAGGGGATAGATATACGGTGAAGAGGGTGGAGGGAGAAAATAAGGGTGATTGGAAAAAACCAGCCAATGACAAATCACAGATATCAGGAGTAAGATCATAAGGGGAATAAGGAGAAGTGGTGTAACCTTTTATTGCACATTCTTGAATGTCGAGAATTGTAGGTAAACACATGTGACCTACAGCATCTTCTAGAATAATCCAACCATCATTATTTCAAAATAGCAGTTATGGAGAGCAGCTTTAGATTACTTTGAGAATGGTAGGATGATATTGTGCACATACTATAATTCATTGGCATGAGAATGACCAAATTTTCCAGAAGTTCAGAGAAGAGGAGAAGGAAGGCAAAGAGTAGCTCTCTAGAGTGGCTCAGTCAGGGCTTTTTTTTCTCATAGAACGCTCAGAACGGAGTTCCGGCACCTTTTTTGGATGGAAGCTTGTAGGGTAAGGCAAGGCGGGTTGTATGACATGTGTGAGTTCCGGCACCTTTTCCTTTTACAAAAAAAGCACTGGGCTCAGTAATACTTTTTAACCAAGCAGCTGAGTATATTTCTTACCCCTTCTAGAAGAGGGCATTCCCAAAAAGTACAGAAGGTAGGAATTGACTTGTTTTCCTTTATCTGATCTGGACCCGACTGATCAAGTTAAGTCATCACGATCAGTTGTGTTTCATGGTATGAAACACCACTCAGTGGGGACTGCTTCAGAAATCCAGAAAAAAAATTCCGAGGTATAAACAAAGCAACCACTGGAAGGAAAGAAGTTTGGCAGTCAATCCCAGTGGGGCACTGACAAGCTTTTTCTTGATCACACTGAGTGGGCTCAACTCACATTTATTAAAAAATGAGACCTGGCTTCCAATACCTCAAAAACATTTCTGTCTGAGATGAACAAAAGCTTTCAGCTGCATGGGGGAAAGCTCGGAGATGGTTCTCTTACTCTGCAGTTAGGTCCCTTTCAGTAAATTTCTCTTACAGAGAGAAAATTTCAAAATGAGATTTTTCTTCGTTCACTGGCTGGCCAAGAAGTCAGGGCTTTTATGTTGTGTCCCTCTGATTTCAGTTATTCAGAGAGTCCCAGTGGTGAGATTCAGACAATACCTAAATTTTTTCTTGAGTTCAGGGAACCGGCTCTGAAACGGCCAGACAAGCATGCATTCGTGTGCCTCCAATCCCTTGCTTGCTGCCAACTGGCTTTGGGAAGGATCCTCATTCTGCATCAAGTAAACTTTAAAAGAAAGTTAAACAGTCTGGCAGAGAAAATCCAGGAGGAGGGGAAAAAATCCCAGTTTTTTGAGAGGTCAGACTTGCGTGCATTCACGTGCCGCCAACCCAGTGGTGGGATTCAAACAACAGGTTCTCTGTGTGGATGCCACTTCCGGAAGTCCATTCTGAGCCTGGGCAACAAACAATTAGCTACTAGTTCTGACGAAGTGGTGCGAACTGGCTGAATCCCACCACTGCTCTAACCCCCTTGCTTGCTGAAGTGAAGGGAATTGTTCCCACCCCACCCAGTCGCTGCAGGGCTTCATTTCCAAAGATCCTCTGCTCCGGACAAAACTCCAGGACTGAAAAAGCAGCAACAGGAGCAAAGGGCTGTTCAAAGGAGGAGGAGGAAGGAGGAGAAAGTGGGACAAGTCACTACTAAGTCAGCGAGGTGCGACAGGTGTCGGGGGATGATAGGCCTGGCTGCAGGAGCCCGTCAGCACGGTAAGCGGTTGTGGCCCCTCCCCCACCTGCCTCGTAGCAGTGCCCCCCCACCTTCCCCTGCCTCCCCCCTTCAGAGAACCAGTTGTTAAATTATTTGAATCCCACCATTGCCCTCCACCCAGGAACAAATTCGTAGAGAACCTCCAATGTGGAACGGTTTTTTAAAAAAATATGGTCTGGAATTTGTCTTTAAAATATCCCTTGTCTCTTGTATTCAAAGTGACCGGCATTAGGAAGATTTGTAATTCCATCAACCTTTAAAACTCCACGTCCGTATCCCTGCTCCACCTGCCCACGCGGAAATGTTATCCCTATAGGCAGCATTGCCATTAAACCTGAGCAAAAGGTCACTTCAAACAAGTCCAGGGAATGAATTTCCTCATTACTTTTGCTCTGCAGTAACTCTGTGCATTCAAGACCTGCTGCTATATAAGCTTAAAATGGCAGAGCTTGGGATTTCAGGGTGAGTCTCTCGGGGCAGTGGGCATTTCACCTAGGCAGCAGACATTATTTAAAATTAACGGCTAAGGAAGATCTACACCTGTATCTTTTTTTAAGGTTGGGTATCCATAAAAAAATGTAGCCTTATAGAAATGTTTTGTTTGCATCCTGAATGCTATCATACTGTATATTTCACCTCATTTTACCTGAGGTACAAATTATAATACCTTAAGGCACTGAAAACCTTTTGAAAGATTTTAGAAGTCTAGCTATAAGAGCACCCAAAATTTCGACGTTTTACCTGAGGGGGGAAAACATTCAGTTTTGCTTCTAGTGAAATGTTGCTGGCATTTTATAGTGCAACGGGAAGTGCTATAGAATTACAGAACATTCAAGATCAAAATGTTCCTGCAGTTGAATAAATAGATCAGCTGGATGTTTGTTATCAAAATGTTACGATTGCGAGAGTTTTGTAGACTCAGTTGACAGTAACGTTGCTGGATAATTCATCCTGACATTTGAAATATGCCTCCTTTTTAAATTTAACTACCAGAGAAACATGTTCTCTTTCAAAAGTTTAGCTAGCTCGGCTAACCTAAGAAAATCTTTCCTTTTTGGAAGGAATAAAACTTGGGAATCTGACCAAAATCTAATATTAGGTATCTACCACTTGGAAGGGGGGGAAAAACAAAAACAGCAGGACATTTCAGAACAATAACAGTCACTGTTTTCATTTGCCTTAAGTAGGTAAATCATCAATTTTGAACATGGCAGTGCTTATCCTGACTTCATTTGCATTTCTTTCTTTCTCTTTCTTTCTTTTTGTCCTTAACAACCAATGTTTAAATAAAGAAAACATGAAATTTATGGGGTGGGGGGGTGCATGCACTTTAATGGATGAATCTACAGTACATACAGTATAAGGGACGCGGTGGCTCAGTGGGTTAGGACGCTGAGCTTGTCGATCAGAAGGTTGGCAGTTTGGCGGGTCAAATCCCGAGTGCCGCGTAACAGAGTGAGCACCTGTTACTCGTCCCAGCTTCTGCCAACCTAGCAGTTTGAAAGCATGTAAAAATGCAAGTAGAAAAATAGGGACCACTACGGTGGGAAGGTAACAGCATTCCGTGCGCCTTTGGCGTCTAGTCATGCCGGCCACATGACCACGGAGACATCCTTCTGACAAGCGCTGGCTCTTCGGCTTTGAAACGGAGATGAGCACCGGCCCCTAGAGTCGGAAACGACTAGCACGCATGTGTGTGGGAACCTTTACCTTTACCTTTACCTTACAGTACATGGTCTTATTTCCACAACAGGCACTCCCTGCTTCTGTCTGTCTCCCTCATTTATTCATTCATCTACACTGACTTTTGGTGAAATTGAAATATTGGAAGAGGAAAATGATATTTTACAAGAACAGAGGGGAGACATTATATTTATTTGATTCTCTTTTCCCTCTAATACAGAGAAGCTCTTTTATTTGACCATTGGCTCCCATAAAGATGCTTAATAGTATTTCATGACAACACATGGTAGTATGTTCTTGAGTATCGTGAGTTTCATATAGTGTATTTATTAAGCATATGGCAATGGTACATTAGCCAGGAGACTACAGTGTTGATACAGAGTAGTTGTTTGGCTACCTCACACTGCTAGTCCATTCAGTTCACACTTGTACACTATCCACAGGGCACAGACTAGCTCTACACTCAGAATGACTAATGGCATTCTTTAGCATCATCCGTGGGTTTTTTTCCTCCACTGATGGAGCCTCGCGTTTGGGTGTCACATTTGGGCAGGTCTGGCACCGGTTGAGTTTGTACTTCCACACGAAGCACCCTTATTTTTCCCACCAAGTGGTGCCTATTTATCTACTTGCATGTATTATGCTTTCAACCTGCTACGTTGGCAGAAGCCGAGGCAAATGATGGGAGCTCACCCCGTCATGCAGTGCGAGGACTCAAACCGCCAGAGCACAGACCTTCTCCAGCATCTTTAAGCCATGGAGCCAGCACAGCGCCTCTTATCATATACTATTTGTAGAATATAGATTTATATGTTTTGTGAGTGTGTAGGTGTGTGTTATATAGATTTATATGTTTTGTGAGTGTGTAGGTGTGTGTTTAAAGTAACCATTAACTACTCTTCTTCTATAATAGTATCCCACAAGGGATGCCAGCCATGTCAAATCACACACACACACACACACACACACACCGCCCAATCTGCCAATTGTACTAAGGTATAATTTGTAAAAGGGACGTGGTGGCTCAGTGGGTTAGGACGCTGAGCTTGTTGATCGGAAGGTCGGCAGTTTGGCGGGTCGAATCCCGAGTGCCGCGTAGCAGAGTGAGCGCCTGTTACTCATCCCAGCTTCTGCCAACCTAGCAGTTCGAAAGCACGTAAAAATGCAAGTAGAAAAATAGGGACCACTGCGGTGGGAAGGTAACAGCGTTCCGTGCGCCTTTGGCGTCTAGTCATGCCGGCCACATGACCACGGAGATGTCCTCGGACAAGCGCTGGCTCTTTGGCTTTGAAACGGAGATGAGCACCGGCCCCTAGAGTCGGAAACGACTAGCACGCATGTGCGGGGGAACCTTTACCTTTACCTTATAATTTTTTGGGGGAAAAAATCCTCATTTATTATCAAATTAGCAACTGAAGATTCACAAAATAGTTTCATGGAATCTATCGCACAAAGAGCCCAAACAAGTTTGATTTTAAAAGCTTAATATTTTCAAAAAGAGGTAACTTCAATCAATGATCTCTTAGTACTTCTTCCCAGAAAGGTGCTAGAGAATTCTTAATCCAACTAAATGCCACCTTTATATCTACTAAATCCAATTTGTATGTCTGAAGAATTCTCTGACTAAAAACCTACTCTTACAGATGTCCCTATCACAAATTTTTTCTTGATTTTTTAAAAACTTTCTTGGCTTGATCAAAAGTTTTTGAGATGGTTCAAGGGTTTCAAAAGACTTAATTCAATATAAACATTAATATATTATAGGTATTGTTTGGAATATGTGACCAGATGTGACCACACCACAGAAGAAAAAGAAATGGCAGTTTGACTTTATTATAATTAGAGGCCAAATTGCATCCTTGAATTGACAAGAGCTAGATGAACTACTTTTGACATAGTAACTCCTTCCTATTCTTTTCTGGGGGGGGAAAGGTAAAGGTTCCCCCACACATGCGTTTCCGACTCTAGGGGCCGGTGCTCATCTCCGTTTCAAAGCCGAAGAGCCAGCGCTTGTCTGAGGATGTCTCCGTGGTCATGTGGCTGGCATGACTAGATGCCAAAGGCACACGGAACGCTGTTACCTTCCCACCGTAGTGGTCCCTACTTGCATTTTTACATGCTTTCAAACTGCTAGGTTAGCAGAAGCTGGGACGAGTAACAGGTGCTCACTCTGTTATGCGGCACTCGGGATTTGACCCGCCAAACTGCCGATCTTCTGATCAACAAGCTCAGTTTCCTAACCCACTGAGCCACCGCGTCCCCTCTTTTCTGGGAAGAGACATCTTACATGCATATTGTTGTTTCAAGATTTCCTTCTCCTTTGTTTGGTTTGTTTCCTATCTTTATTTCCAGATGCTTTCAGATATATGTTAACATCACTGAATGCAAACATACAAGCCTTTCAGTTTCTAGCTTCTAACAATATCATCTACAATTTCACCATGGATTTTTCTATAAGCAAATCCGAGCATCCATCTTTCTGCAGTCAAAAATCTTGATTGGTTGTTTTGTTTGTTTGGTTTTTTTTAAAAAAAAACACTACAAAAAATGCTTTAGTTCTGAATATTGCAGATGAAAGTGGTAGTTATGGTCAAACAGAAGTCAGAATTGCATCTGAAAAACCAGAGAAATTACATGAGACACAACAAAAACAGGATGGTTTAAATTTAAAAATACATTTTAACACTTATATAGCATAAGATGTGAACTTTTCTACATTTTTTTTACAGAAAAAGCAAAAAATGATAGATTTAATGCCCTACTAATATGGATAATAATATGGATGATAAAGAGGATGGTGCTTTAGTGTCTTGCAAATTCTTATCTCCCAGTGGCGTAGCGTGGGTTGTCAGCACCCGGGGCAATTTGCGCCCCCTAACCCGGTGACGTCATGGCACCACCGAAAAGACGCGCCCCGCAGCGGCGTAGACTTTCCAAGAAGAGTCGCGCGCATGTGGGATGCTTCCGGGTCCCTCTCGAGGGCGGCTGGGCGGGGCTCCGACCTGCAAGAGCCGCTGCATTCAAGCTCGCACGTGAGCCCCGCTAAATAAAGCCACGCATGCGCACGAAGCTAGGCCAGCCGGCCGGCGGGTCCGTCTTCGCTCGGCCAAGCCTGCCGGGGCGCCTGCGGGGCGCTTGCGGTTGGCCTGAGCCTGGGCGGAGAGTTGGGCGCTTCTATTTATTTTATTCAGTTTATGTGGCCGCCCATCTCACCTGCCGGACTTGTTTCGCTTTGCAAGAAAGAGCAGCTCGAGAGCGGAGCCAAGCCGACTCTGTGCAGCCCTTGGGGCTCCCTGAGCAGCTCAGTGCGAGCGCGCCCCCCCAGATGTTGTGCCCGGTGCGGCCCGCCCCCCCTGCACCCCCCACGCTACGCCACTGTTATCTCCCATTTGGATGAAGATCTACAGTACAATTGGTGCAAAGTCTATACAGCAGTTCAACCTGTACAGAGAGATATGGGGACTCTCAATGGAGTTTACATTACTTTTCACTGAGACATACTGTACATTCCATATTGTACAATTATGTATTGTACAAATACTCAGGTAAAAAGGATTCACAAAGCAACAGTTTTTGTTTCCTTGTATTGTAACAGCTAATTGTGGCATTCAAAAATTAAGAATGGATGAGAAGAAAGTCATTGAGAGATCTTGCCAGTGAGTGGTTGGCCATATAAATTCTCTAAATAAAATAAAATATCCAAATATGAAGGGTGCAGAAATCTTAAGGCATCGCTCAAAGCAATTAGCATTCGAGTCTTGGTGAATCCAACCTTATTTGCCACCTCATTTTTTTTTCCTATTTGGGTTGTCATTTTAATTGGTATTAACATGAAATTTTCCGGCTTGCAATAATGTATTTAATTTATCTGGTTTCAGATGGGTGTGGATGTCATTTGTTTTGTTTCTTGCTGATAGATTGCTGTTTGTTTATCAATACTATGAAAAGAACTGGAAATTTCTAAAAAAATGGACAGTGGGAAAAAACATAAATTAATGCAAGCATCTATCTCTATCACAAAATGGGCCTTTTGGGGTGTCATATTCTCTTTTTATATTTACATCGGCATTGCTTATAGCTGTCAGTATGGTACACTGGAATTTATTAAAAAGCTTAATTAGTTTTACGTAAGACATGCTGTCAAGCATTTTATGAAGAAGGATCTGAATAAAGTCATATTTCATTTCTCTTGATCCCATTGGAAATATTACTAATACTTTTGTTTCACCTTCCTCTTCCTCGCTTGCTTTTTCTTTTCTTGTCTTTTTTTGTAAAAAAAAAAGCTAGATTCTTAGAAAATATGTTAACAATAACAGAGGAGTATTAATGCAATATTTTAAAAAACCTTGTTGGCATTCATGTTTGATATTAAACACAGTTTATGAAAATTTGACTAACTGGCATATTGTATGTGCAAAGTGGTTTTCCAATTTTATTGAAAAAAGACATTTTTTTCGACAGTTCAAGCTGAATGCCATGAAAAATGTATTGTTTTGCCCACCGACTGAATTTAAATTTCCATCATCTGTTGTGCTACGTCCCAGCAAATGAACAAAAGCATTAAGAATGAAGTATGGAAAATTATAGTTTTTAATTATAAAGCTTTGTATAATAGTTCTGATAAGAATATACATAAAGTATTCCAGGGTAATTTTGTATGGGTAATCATAGTTTTTATTACTTTCCCAGATTCTGTCTTTGGGGAAATGATTTTTATCATATTACAGTCTTCTACTTGAACTGTAATTGCTTGTTATTACAGCTCTATTATTCACTATACTTTTTATAATGTGTTATTTTAAAATAATGATATAGTTATGAGTAGAGAGTTCAAGAAATTTAATTCATGCTTCCTTGTATAATCCATATGGAATTTGGTATAATGGATTCCCTATGTAATCTACTTGATCCCGCGTTATATTGATTTTTAAACCAATGATAAAGTGTGTTGTCTTTCAGTGTCACAGAGATAATTTCCAGCTCTTCAATTAATTTGGCTTTTATTGTGATACAATCTCTTGCTGTCTTCACCAATATATTCACTAAGATGTTACCATGCTAGGCACAATATATGTGCCTTAGACCCGTGTGAATCATCTCTGATTCGATTTGTATTTGAAATTCAAAGGAGTCATGATTCAAGTGCAATTGAATTCTACTCAACTGTTTTGAAATTCAAGATTTTATTTAAAAACTATCTATAAACTATAAATGGGAAAAATTCCAATCTCCCAAAGCTGCTTCACTTTTTAGCAGAGTGTGATAGCAATAGCAATAGCACTTAGACCGGGGCTAGGCAACCTTGACTCTTTTATGACTCATGGACTTCAACTCTCAGGAATTCTGGGAGTTGAAGTCCACAAGTCATAAAAGAGCCAAGGTTGCCTACCCCTGACTTATATACCCCTTCACAGTGCTTTACAGCCCTCTCTAAGCAGTTTACAGAGTCAGCATATGGCCCCCAACAATCTGGGTTCTCATTTTACTGACCTCAGAAGGATGGAAGGCTGAGTCAACCTCTAGCCAGTGAGAATCAAACTGCCAAACTGCAGGTAGCTAGCAGTCAGCAGAACTAGCCTGCAGTACTGCCTTCTAACCACTGCGGCAGCATGGCTCATAAAACTGATAAAAGTGGAAAGAATATGAAACCCATTAAAGATACTAACCCTTCCAAGTATCACTAGTATAAATTCAAGAGTTCTTTGGGCACCCCTCAACTTAAACCATTCATTTAGTGGAAGGTCAAAATTACAATGGCATTGAAAAAAGTGATTTATGGCTTGTCCTCACATTTATGAACATCACAGCATCCCACAAACATGTTATCAGAATTTGGTTTGCAAGGCAGCCAGTATATATTTATAAGAGCTGGTAGCATCCCAGGGTCACAGTGATCACCATTTGCAACCTTCCTAGCTGGCATCTGACAAGCAAAGTCAATGGAGGGAGCCAGATTCGCTTAACAATCTCATGATTTACTTAACAACTGCAGTGATTTGCTTAACAACTTGGCCAAAAAAGTGGTAAAATCACTCACTCAACAATCACCTTGCTTAGTAAGTGGAAATTCTGGGCCCAATTGTGTTTGTAAGTCAAAGTGGCAGAGGTGGCAAAAAATACCTCAGAGGAAGAAATCAAAATTAAATTATAAAAACACAACAGCCTCTAAAGGTTCAGTAAGGAGCCTACCAAAAATTAACTGAACTAACCTACAGTCTCAGGTCCAGCCCTATCTGTTCATAAATGAAGGTGTTGTGTACTGGGTTCTTTGCAGCAAGCAGAAGACGAGGCGAGAGAGTTCAGGCAGGAACAAGCTTTATTGAATGCAGGAACTGAACTGTTAACCAAGGCTTCTACGCAGCTATTTATACTCTGGCCACTAGGTGGCGGCCAATAGGTTTAAAGGAACCTATTGCCGCCCTAGAGCTGACCAATGGTGATCCTGGAGATGGCCTGTCTGAGGAGCCGGGGACCGTTACCCAACTCCCTGCTTAAGCAATCTTAAACAGCATTCAAAACCCACCTGGTACAGCTTAGCAAACTAGACCCAATACATTACAGAAGGCACCCTCTTTTCCCACAGAAAAATGACACTTGTTTGAAAAACAAAGCTGGGAAATCCACCAATTCCTTTTCTTGACTGGAATTAGGATATCTGTGTTGTTTTAGTCTGGGCGGTCATGGTGTGTTTAATTATGTTTTTAACACATGCATTGGAGAGGCTGTTAAACCATTCAGAGTCTTTTTCGAGCTGGGTGACCTTACCAAATCTAATTAAATAAGTAAAAACTGAGGGCAACAGAAACTCCTAGCCTCGTTACTTAAGCAGAATGTGGATTGTCAGTGAGGGCAGCTCAAAGTGTGCCAGCTTTTCTACCAGCTCATCACCTGGAAGAAAGCACATCTGCCCGACGATGCCCTTAACCATCTGCAACAGTTCACAAAATATCGCCACACAATGGTTCCAGAGAAGAGGTGGGTCAAAGTACAAATTCTTTCCACCCACTGATTATCTGACTGGGGAAAACCAAAGGTGGCCTGATTATTTAGGTCATTCTGTACTGTATTAGTCATTCAGTTCTCTCAATCCTAGGCTGAGTTCTAAAGAAACAAAGCAAGGATCAAAGTTTCATGCAGAGTTTTGATCCAGAATGAAGCAGATAAGAGCGGTTCATAAAAAAATCTGTTGCAAATCATACCTCAGTCAGCTCCAGAATCATCCAGCTAGATCCAATTACACTTTCCTAATTGGGAATCGTGGTCTGGAGGCCTGAAGGGTTAACATCAGGATTGGTGTTCAGGGGGAAATCACTGTATCTTAGCAAAATATACTATGTTTGCTGCCTGTTTGTAGCTTCCAATACTGAGATTTATTTAGGTAGCTTATGAACAACAACTGACAGTGTAACAAAGTGCAACTGACAATTTAAGTTATGGCCTGATTTTGAAGTCACATTGTTCGATCAGAAAAGGGAGAAAAAAATTCCCTTCCCTGATAGCAATCCTTGAAAGAGTTGGAAAAGGGTGTTAATCTCATCAGGAGGCTATTGTTGTCTAGCCTTTTAAAAAGACATTTGTCCTGGGGAGTTTAATGGATTTTTTGGAACTCTTCTCCGAACACAATGCTATTCAAAGGACCCCTTTGCTCACTGTCTTACAGATAGGCTTTCTGTACACATGCTTTCCTTGTTGATGTTCCTTTAAATGAGAGAAAAATCTATTTAACAGCTAAGTATATTTCCTGGACCGAAAACCTTTGATTTTACAAGTATAGCTTTTATATTCCACGGGGAGATCGGAATGGAGAGTAGCTGTATAAGTCTTTACAGAAAAGGACTATGAGACCCAGGGGAGCAGCTGCTGGAAACCAAAAGAGTTTGAATTTACTTATCTCCTCTGCCTCTCACAAAAACTCATCTTACAAACAATGGAGCAGCAAAAACAGCATCTAGCCTAAATGCAGTTTCTGACTCTTTGATGAGTCAAGTTCCTGAAAAATAATGACTAAAAGATGTATGAACTAATCTGCACATAACAGTGAAAGACACTGTTAAATCTAATCCAGTTCTATTCAGGACTATTCAGAAAGTAGGGCATTAAGTTCAGAGAGACTTATTTCCTAGTCAATAGGAAGTTCACTTGCTCTTAATTTCAATAAATAAATAATTGAGAGGGTGATTATCCCAATGTCACCGAACCACTACTCCTCTTTGTCTCTGTGTATCATCGATAGGCAACTGGTGGCTCATGGTAGATTTTATTATTATTATTATAGTATTATGTTTGTCCCCTAGAACTGCCCCAAATCACATACCTGACATTTTTTCAATTAGATTTCTTATCCTGCCTTATTATTTTTATAAATAACTCAAAGCAGTGAAAATACCTAAGACTTCTTCTTTCTCTTTTTCCTCACAATAACAACCCATGAGGTGAATTGGGCCGAGAGAGAGATAGACTGGCCCAAAGTCACTCATTCAGCTTTCACGGGATTAGAACTCACAGTCTCTCAGTTTCTCGACTGGTGCTTGAACCACTAGGCCGAATTGGCTCTGGTTTGTAGCCTGGCTTTGGTCCCTAGTCTTTACCAAGAAAAACTGGCGATTGCCTGTTTCTAGCAGTAAAGAACATTTCCCTCCCTTTGCAACCTGGATTCAGTAGTGGCCTTTTTCTCTTTTCAACCCTTCCTCGGTAAGGAACAGAAAGCTGCTTTACTTTTTCTGTGCTACAGTTTCTTCTCGGATAGAAAGGTTTTCATCTTCCCACTGCTCTACCTTCTCATTTCTCTTCAACTGTACTCTCTTTCCTCTTTTTTCAGACTGAGGACAGGCTTAGAAAAGGACAACAATCTCCTTCAAGTTTCACACTACTGTTGAACACAACTCCTCTAACCAAGCTCAGTGGCTCCTCTTCACATCCGCTCTTATCTTAAGGAATATCCAGTGTTTAGATCAAACAATCAACTTACCCATTTAACAATGAAATAAATAAAAAAAAGTTGCTGTGGAGGATTTTACTCTCCCACATAGCCAAAATAGCATTATGGGATGGAGGTAGAACCTGGAAACAGATGGGGGAAATGATTGTTTTGCTTCAAGAGAGATCTAGTCTTGATTCTGTTGACAACACAATAGGTAAAGGTAAAGAAGGTTCCCCCACACATGCGTGCTAGTCGTTTCTGACTCTAGGGGCAGGTGCTCATCTCCGTTTCAAAGCCAAAGAGCAAGCGCTTGTCCGAGGATGTCTCCGTGGTCATGTGGCCAGCATGACTAGACGCCAAAGGCATACGGAATGCTGTTACCTTCCCACCATAGTGGTCCCTATTTTTCTACTTGCATTTTTGCATGCTTTCGAACTGCTAGGTTGGCAGAAGCTGGGACGAGTAACAGGCACTCACTCTGTTACGTGGCACTAGGGATTCGACCCGCCAAACTGCCGACCTTCTGATCGACAAGCTCAGCGTCCTAACCCACTGAGCCACTGCGTCCCTGACAACACAATACTGGGTCCCTAAACAGAAATACAGCAATCTAGTTTGCTGGAATTCAGACATTCAGCTGGCTTTCATGTGTAAGGCAGGACTATAACTCACATTCCCACCCACCCCCAGCCCCACCACACCGTTTTAAGTCTGGTGCCTTAACCACTAGACTAAAAAACTGGTTCTCTCTCTCGTTCATTCATTTATTCATTCATTCATTCTCACTTATTAATAAATGCCAATTTATGATATGATCATTTTTATCTTTAAAAAAATACATGATATAAAGAGGCTGTTTTAATATTCCTCCAAACCCAAAAATATTGCTGAAAGAGAAGCAAAAAAAAAATCCAGTCCCTCCCTCTGAACTGATATCTATTGCAAAGCTCAGAAACAGAACGAAGGGGTAAAAACAAGCATAATCTGCTGGTCCCTCTCTCTCATCATTCTCATCAACTTCACCAGCAGACTTAATAAAAATGTAGGCCGAAAAGAAGTCTTCTTTTTCATGAATAGTAATATTAATCTTCCCAAAGATTGCAGTTCTGAATGGCAGCTTTCAATTCTACAAGAAAAAAAACATTTCCTTTGGAAGAATGTTTTATTTCTAAAAAAAACCAAAAAACCAACAGATTGATTGCTCATATAAATAGCTCAGTTAATTTATTTAACTTGTTTTAAAAATAGAAGTATTAAACAGAGTCAGCTAAGAATAGTTTCACTTAAATGGCATTAACTCTGCCTTTTACAAGGCTTGTCCTTCAATCATCTAATTAAGGTTTGAAGGATATTGCTGATAATAATCACATTTGTACTTGCCATACAGAATCTTTTCACCGAAGGATCTCAGAATGCTTTATAAGCGGAATGAAATGTAGCTTGCATTAGGACTATTATGCAGTTAATTATTCCTGTGTATGCACCATCTCTTTCTTAATTGAAGGTGTAAAAGAATAAAAAAGGATTTCAGCATTCACACTTTGAGGGATAAGAGGGCACAGACATTGGCTGGAAGAGTGTGAAGTAAAAGCATCCTTTTGCTTCTGGATGCTTCTGGAAGCTTCTGGATGCAATTTTCCCAGAGTTCTCAGTCTCCTCTGCAAAGATCATCCTTCAGGGTTTTGTTTTTTTGTTTTGTTTTGTTTTTAAAAAAACCCTGTTCTTGGGCTATTTTATTACTTATTTTGTAGTGCTCCATTCCTGCTTTCTTAGACATATTCCCATCGCAGCCTTCCTGCCTTCTTATATTATATTTTTGGGGACAGAACAGGAAGTTCCCCCACTATATTTTTCTGTATTTTGCTCATGAAAATCAGACTTCTTTTTAAAAAATAAAAATAAAAAAATAAAAACTCAGAAACTAATTTTCTATCAAAATGAACAGTGTTGAAAATGAAAGCAGAAAAAAATCATAACACTACAGGTAGTCCTCAACTTACAGCCACAGTTGAGCCCAAAATTTCTGTTGCTAAGTGAGACAGTTGTTAAGTGAATTTTGCCCCATTTTACGACCTTTCTTGCCGTTGTTGTTAGGGGAATCATTGCAGTTGTTAAGGACATGGTTGTTAAATGAATCTGGCTTCCCTGTTGACTTTGCTCGTCAGAAGGCTGCAAAAGGTGATCACATGACCCTGGGACACTACAACCGTCATAAATATGAGGCAGTTGCTAAGCATCTGAATTTAGATCACATCACCATCGGGATGCTGCAACAATCATAAGTCTGAAAAATGATCATAAGTCACTTTTTCAGTGGTAAAACTTCAAATGGTCACTAAACAAATGGCAGCACATGGTTTTACTGCAAAAGGCCCAACCCTTTCAGTAGAATTAACAGTTGCCTTGTTTAACATTAGGAAATTTTAAGCTTGGTTGTGGTTTCTAACTTGGCTATTCTTCTGAGGATAGCATTGGTGGAGACCCCACATAGGCCAATTCAGGAAAAAAGATGGGATAGAATTGTAACGAATAATATAATTCATATATTATACTCCTTTGCAGACTGAATAATACTCCACTCCCAGTGGGTTTGATATAAACAAAGATTAGAAAAGCAAATTGTTGGTAAGATGTAGCAATGCCTCTTTGGGATTTAACTTACTGAATCTATTTCTATGCAACATGGTTCATAGTTTATGATTGCCAACATTCTTAAAATGGTAAAATCCTTACAAGACGGTAAGGTAGGTAAGACCGGGTAAAATATATCCCTGTTGTGCTGATGGAAGTTAGGGTACTAAGACAACAATTCATTTAAGGCTATTTATGGCACTCACGATTATGGGGGAAACTGAAATGAAATCATCATTTTTTTTCCGCCTCCTAAGCCAAATGCATTTTGATAGATTTTTTTTTTAAAAAAATACAGTAATTCATGTCCATAGAAAACCGAGAATTTTATTGTCCACATTTTACTAATGGTTTCTATGGCATGGCATACGTGATTCTTCACTAAATTTTACAAAACTAGCTGTTCTCAAATTGTGTAGTTTTTTCCCCCCAAGGCTCAACGACGATTGAAACATGTTGCTTAGGATATAATGTAAACAGAATCAGAATCAGAGTAGAGCTGGAAGGGACCCTGGAGGTCTTCTAGTCCAGTCCCCTGATCAAGCAGGAGACCCTATACCACAGGTCTGCAACCCACGGCTCCGGAGCCGCATGCGGCTCTTTCAGCCGTCCCCTGTGGCTCCCAGTCCTCTGCGATGTGCAGTCCCCCACAAAAAAAAGTGGGACTAAAAAAGTTCAACCAATCAATTCAAATATGCAGGGTAGGTGCATAGCTCGCCTTGGCTCCACTCTTCAGTCAAACCCTGTTCTGCACATGCATGCATGTACGCGCATGCGCACACAGTTTTTGCGGCTCCCAGTTTTTCCTTTTGTGAGGGAACCGGTTCCGAGTGGCTCTTTCACTGTTTCAGGTTGCTGACCCCTGCCCTATACCATTCCAAACAAGTGGCTGTCCAGTCTCTTCTTAAAAACCTTGAGTGATGAAGCACCCACAACATCTAAAGGCAAGCTGTTCCACTGGTTAATTGTCCTCACTGTTAGGAAGTTTCTGTGACAATTGTTAAACTTTTTCCATCGTTTTCATAAGAAAATTTGGACACATTTCTGAGATCAGATTGCCATTGATGATCTAAACAAAATAAAAAATGTGCTTTCTAGAATAACATACAGATTTAACCAGTGGCGGGATTCAAATATGTGAACAACCGGTTCTCTGCGTGGATGCCGCTTCTGGAAGTCCGTTCTGGGCCTGGGCAACAAAAAATTAGCCAAAGTGGTGTGAACCAGCTGAATCCCACCACTGGATTTAACTGTAAACATTTAAACACAAATATGCACCTTCAGAATAAGCAAGAAAATTGACATTAGACATTAGTAGAGCTATCCTTTATTTCAGTCAGAAAAAAAAAGATCACCAAAGCATTTCAGTGTAATTGCAAGGTCCCGCTTTCTTCAGAGACCTGCTCTTTCTGCTTGCAGTGATGTGTTTTCCCTTTGTGCCCTTCCAATATTCACTCTGCATTACCTTATGAACTGTATTAAGTGGTATAAGGACTTGTCAAGAGGGAGTTAAGCTTTCAAAATCCTGCACACATCTTCAGTCGCAATCCTGTGCTGGATTCCTCTGCAATAAATCCCACTGACTTTGACGTGACTTATTCCCAAGCAAGTGGACAAAGATTGCAATCTAATCTTCGTAACTCATGTTGATTTAGCAGAGAGTGAACCTTAACAAAGCCACAGCTGTAGGTCATGCGGATACCCGCTATAGTGCAAAGACTGTGAAATAGGAATTTTTCTTTGGTTCCACTAAACTGTGATTCAGATTCCTGGTACTTAACTAAACTACTTACATTCTGCATTCACACTGTATGTTGACCATTGTAGGGAGATAAAGCTGCTGATCTGTCGCAGAGTACTCCAGACTGCCAAATTCATTGTTGGGTGGGGGGGGGGCTCCCAGATTTGGCTTGCTGTTCCTCAATTTTTTGTTTTATTCTTAAGAGCCTTGGTGGAGCAGTGGGCTAATGCCTCCTTAAGTAACACCAGCTGCCTGCAATTAGTGCAGGTTCGCATCCCACCAGGCTCAAGGTTGACTCAGCCTTCCATCCTTCAGAGGTAGGTAAAATGAGGACCCAGATTGTTGGGGGCAATTAAGCTGACTTTGTATTAATGCCGCTTGGGTGGGGTGGTGAAAGCCCTAATAATAATAATAAGCAGGCATATACATAGAATGAAGGCTATTGCTAAGCACATTGATTTGTGCTTTAAATTGTAAGCCACCCTGAGTCTTCGGAGAAGGGCGGGATATAAATGGGATTAAAATAAAATAAAAATAAATAAAATAAAAGTTTTTAAAAAGTTATGATTCCCTGATTGGTATTAGTTCTGTACTTGGCATGGTGATGAAGGCCGATTTTTCCCCTACTTCTTTCTTGTTTTCAATTCATACCACATAGAAACACACGGAGTTAAAAAAAATTGAAGAAAGAGATTGCTACTATAATGACATTAACATGCAGGCATTATAGCAACTTCTTTCTATGACTGCAGGTAAAGTGGTTGATCTAGCAAACTAAAAATTTGAGCCCAGGTAACATGGTGTATCATAGCTGCGGCAGATTAATCTAAACGAACTCCTGCTTTCAGTTTGTTAAATCTCTCAGCAATCTGATCCACAGCCCATGTGGATCAGGTTGACTACACTAGACTAAATTGGACTGAGTAATTTACTGTGGGAACCCTGACTAATGTATCATGTTCAAACCTAATATGATACATAATTGTGTCACTGTTGTTGTTAACCTGGGTTAGAGTTTAGCAAGTTATGTGGACCCACCACTAAATCTAATCACTGTGCTGCTTACTAGATCAAAGATCTAAGCTCACACTTTTTGTTTGATTGGAGGAAAGTGTTTGTTATAGAAAATCGTTTTTACCATATTGTAAGAGTTAAGGGCATAGACATTGGCAGAAAGGGGGGAAGTGACGAAATGTGCATTAAGATGTAATGATGCAAACTCCACCTTTTACACCAGGGGTGTCAAAATGCCATCCCATGGCCGGTTGCATCATGCGGAGATCGCACCAGCCCCGGCCCCGGCAATGCGAAAGAAGTCACCATACGTTGTGGCACGTCACGTGACGTGGCGAGTTTGACACCCCTGCTTTACCCAGTTTTTAGCAATTTCACAATTCAAGTACAAATCATCATTTTTGTCATTTGGGCTTCTGACTCCTGTAATTTCACTCTGCCTTATACCTTTTTTTTTATTATAATCCTAATGCTACAATCTGCCCTGCAATTTCCTCTGGGAAAGAGGTTTTGCTTTTATACTTATTCTCAAGGTGTTTGTGGGTTTCTTGCGACTTCCTCTTGGTGGTGTTTTGGAATTAATTTTATTTTTGAGGATGGTGAGGGAACAAGTGCCAGTGTGGTTGTTATATGTATTTCTATCACTCTGAAATCATTGCACTTGCCCATGTCATAATTTTGTTTTATTCCCTTCTTTGGGGATTTGATTGAATTATGGGACATTCACAGGGCTGCAGAAAATACTGGAAAATAACACAATAAGGTAAAAGGTAAAGGTTCCCCCGCACATGCATGCTAGTCGTTTCCGACTCTAGGGGCCGGTGCTCATCTCCATTTCAAAGCCGAAGAGCCAGCGCTTGTCCGAGGACATCTCCGTGGTCATGTGGCCGGCAAGACTAGACACCAAAGGCGCACGGAACGCTGTTACCTTCCCACCGGAGTGGTCCCTATTTTTCTACTAGCATTTTTACGTGCTTTCGAACTGCTAGGTTGGCAGAAGCTGGGACAAGTAACAGGCACTCACTCTGCTACGCGGCACTCGGGATTCGACCCGCCAAACTGCCGACCATCTGATCGACAAACTCAGTGTCCTAACCCACTGAGCCACCGCTTCCCTAAATAACACAATAAAAGACATTAAATATTCTAGCTTACCGTAACATATATAGTAATTTTATACAAGTTTTCCAAGGGACCCTAATTTGTACAGCTATCTCTCCAGGTCAAGGGCAGCTGCTTCCATGACTGAGTGATTTGATGTAAGAATAGTATATGAATAATATTACTTTCTGCAGTATTATTTGGTTAGAAAACTGTTTGGCAATGAGACAGTTAAAACATCAGTTCCCACCAATTAAATGTGTCCACCTTATTAGCTCTCTCTCCTCTCTCTCTCTTTCTTGCCATCATCCGGGAACAGTTAGCTCTTCTTATATTATGCAAAAGGAAATTTCCATGGGGAAAGAGGGGAAAAGGCTGTCCATTATTAATTAGATATAAATTATTCCTAATCTACACACAATGCCTAATCCCTGATTCACAGAAATGCAAATTGCACTTCAGAAACAATATGTTAACAAGTCATTTGTCAGAAAGAGACAGAAGCTGAAGACCAATATAAAATATAGAACAAACACTTCAAGCTTATTCCAAAGAATAAATTGATGGAAGGTTACGCTGAATAACAGATAAATCCAAGATGGACGGCAGCAGGAACAAAATATTTCACAGGGGGGGAAAAAGGTTCACTTCAATATGGAAATAGCCACACAAAAGGCTTTTGCTGATAACTTTTTATTATTTTAATGGGAGGCGAGAAAAAAGGAGAGCTGAAATCAACTCTAGAACTTTGCATGTCTATTTCTTTGAAATCCTTTTCTTAGGGTCTTTAATACTTGTATTATCTTCCAATGTATTTACTGACATTTCCTTTCAGGGGCCCATGACCCAAGTAGGCTAAACAATGGGGGAATTATTTTGTTCAGACTGTGCAGACTTACTATTAGTTTTAAATCCATTTGGGTGTTCACTGTAAATCATTTGGGATTTTTAAACCCTTTTTGTTAACTTGTGGATAAAATCGCATCAGAAAGTCCTGATACTGAACATCAGTTTAATAGTGAGAGATTTTCCATCAACCATGATTGGAATCTGCATTTCTGGAGACACCATCAAAATGGTGTGTAAAGCAAACTTCCAATTATAAAAAGCATAGTACAGGTAGTCCTCGACTTACAACAGTTCATTTAGTGACTGTTTGAAGTTACAATGGTGACTTATTACCATTTTTTATATTTATGACCATTGCAGCATCGCATGGTCATGTGATTTACATTCGGATCTTGACAACTTGTTCATATTTATGACGGTTGCAGTGTCCCAGGGTCAAGTGATCACTTTTTGCAACCTTCTGACAAGCAAAGTCAATAGGAGAAGCCAGATTCATTTAACAACCATGTTACTAATTTAACAATTGCAGTCATTCACTTAACAAATGAGGGGAAAAAGTCCTAAAAATGGAGCAAAACTCACTTAACAACTTTCTCACTTAGCAACATAAATTTTGGGCTCAGTTATGGTTGTAAGTTGAGGACTACCTGTATTTAATGCAACTGCAAAATTATGTAACAGGAGCAACAAATTAAGGGTTATACAGTTAGTCCTCGACTTACGACCACAATTGAGCCCAAAATTTCCGTTGCTGTTGAGTGAGACAGTTGTTAAGTGAATTTTGCGACCTTTCTTGCCACAGTTGTCAAGTGAGTCACTGCAGTTGTTAATAACATGGTTGTTTAAGTGAATCTGGCTTCCCCATTGCCTTTGCTTGTCAGAAGGTCGCAAAAGGGGATCACATGACCCACGGATACTGCAACCATCATAAATATGAATCAGTTGCCAAGCATCTGAGTTTTGATCATGTGACCATGTGGTTGCTACAAAGGTTGTAACTGAAAAATAGTTAGGTCACTTTTTTTCAGCGCCTTTGTAAGTCACTAAATGAACTGTTGTAGGTCAAGCAGTTTCAGGAAGGCAATAATAATAATAAAGTTGGAAGAGACCTTGGAGGTCATCTAGTCCAACCCCCTGCTCAGGCAGGAAACCCTATACCATTTCAGACAAATGGCTGTCCAGTCTCTTCTTAAAAAACTTCCAGTGTTGGAGCATTCACAGCTTCTGGAGGCAGGTTGTTCCACTGCTTAATTGTTCCCACTGTCAGGAAATTTCTCCTTAGTTCTACAGTAGGTTGCTTCTCTCCTTGACTAGTTTCCATCCGTTGCAGTGGTTTAAAAATCCTGTCACAGTTAGACTGGGCTGTAAAAACTTTGATTCAGGTTGGGAATCTCATTTTGGATTCCCTCATGTTTCTAAGAGTATTATCTTCTCACAAAGGATTGAGACATTACGATTGCATCCCTCAGCTCCTGCTACCTAAAAAAAGACAAAACATGGGGTAAAAATCAGATTCTTATAATATGATCTCCCTCACCCTGGGATTGCCTAGGAAGCTTGCAGGTCAGTTCCAACTAGCTTTCCCTTCTGTAGGTATCGCATTCACATCTTTTTAAGATTCTTCGGGAATAAGGGGAATGCAATCAGGGGAATGAGATCCTAAAGTCTCCGCTGAGTCAATATCGCTGACTCGACTTTAATGGAACCATTGCCCTGATTTCAAACACTGAATTTTACAAAGGGCTGAAATTAAATCTTTTCAGTGCCTCTGAAATTCCTTCCAAAGAAGGCCCAGTTCATTTCCCAATTACCTTCCAGAAACTAGTAAAATTGTAAGAAGAAAAAAAAGTACGGTAGGATTGGGAGTGGCTTTGAGCGTATACGATTCTATTGCTGATTTCATTCTCTGAAAGGCCCAGCTTCCTCCTCAGGGAATAAGTATTTTCAGACTCATTGCTTAAAATCTTAAAAGCCATGGAGGGGAGGGGAGAAAAGGCTTTCTAAGGATGGAGGAAGACAAAGGATAAAACTTTAGGCCTGTAAGAAGAACCCTTCAAAGGAAAAGAGTGGCCTTGAAGCAGTTCACATGAATGACAAGCCAACTAACCCTCAAAACAAGGGTCGTATGGGAATATTTGTCTATTGCAGGGGTGTCAAACTCGCAACGTCACATGACGTGTCGTGACGTAGCGTGACTTTTTTCCCCATTGCCGGCAATGAGATGGGTGCAGTTTCACTATGATGCATCTGGCCCGCGGGCCGGCAATTTAACACCTCTGGTCTATTGGGAAAAGAAAGCTCACAGGACATAAAACTCTACTGCCAGAATGCATGTGGCGTATCTTTTTTAGGTAGACATGATAGTTTGTTAATTTTGTTAAATAGTGGGTGCTTGGGTGAAGCAATGACGACGGGAGGCTGAGTACAGGATAACTCATACTTTTATTTCTTGCTGGAACTGTACTGAAGCAAGGGCTGCAACCAGCCGCAATATATAGTCTAGCCCCTAGGCGGCAGCCAATAGGTTTGAACCAACCATTGCCGCCTGGGGCTAGCCAATTGCAGGACAGGAGACAGTTAGTCTGGGTTGCTGGAAAGCCATTAGCTGCTCCAGCAACCCACGTGGTGTATCACAAGAGCCCAGTACACAACAAATTTGATAGGCTGAATTGTAATAATTTGATAGGCTGAAAAACTTTCAAGGCAGACACAGCTCCAGCTTAGTGACTTTGCTCCTGTCACGGCCTCTTTCACCCCAATCCACCTCACAGGGTGATTGCTGTGGGGGGAAATAAGAGGAGGGAGATAATATTAGGTATATTCACTGCCTTAAATTATTTAGAAAAAAATAAATATCTTGGATATAAATAAATAAACAAACAAACAAATAAGTAAGGTTTTTTTTTACTCTTGGTGTGTCCTGCATTTGACTTCTCACTCTTTCATCAACTTGTCAGCTCCTCACCCCTTCACAAAACCCACACCATCTTCTAAATATTTTTGCTCTCAGTGTTTCATCTGTGCTTGGACTTTCTATGTATGTGCTTTAGCACAGTGTTTTAAACTACTGCTTATTAATATTATAAACTTCTTGCAGCTCTGTAGAGGGGATATACTCCATATTCCAGGCCAGTTCTTAATTCCCATAGACTAGAGCACGGGTCGGCAAACCGCGGCTCCGGAGCCGCATGCGGCTCTTTGAGCCGTCTCCTGCGGCTCCCAGCCGCCCGGTGCGCGCGCACCTCTTCGAACGGGCAGTGGTGCGCGCGCACCTCTCCAAATGGAGAGTGGCACCGCCCGTTTGGAGAGGTGCGCGCGCACCTCCCAGAATGGGCGGAGGTGCGCGCGCACCTCCCCAAACCTTTGGAGAGGTGCGCGCGTACCCCCGCGCGAACGGGCCGCGGCATCGCTCTTTGAGGACGCTGCCGCGGCCCGTCTGCGGCAGCTTTGCAGATGGGCCACGGCAGCTTCCTGAAAGACCGACGCCGCGGCCCGTTCCGAGAGGTGCGCACGCACCTCCCCGAATGGGCGGAGCTGCGCGCGCACCTCCCCAAACCTTTGGAGAGGTGCGCGCGTACCTCCGCGCGAACGGGCCGCGGCGTCGCTCTTTGAGGAAGCTGCCGCGGCCCGTCTGCAAAGCTGCCGAAAGCGGCAGCTTTGCAGACGGGCCGTCGCCGTCGGGCAACCGGGAACCGGTTCCATCTCACTTTTAAAAAAAATGGCAACCGTGTGTGTCCGTGCATGCGCAAAAAACCATTTTGCGCATGCGCAAAACGTTTTTTTGCGCATGCGCGTGCATGGACACACGCGCGCGGCTCCCAGTTTTTTTAATTTGTGATGGAACCGGTTCCTGGTGGCTCTTTTCCTTTTTTAGGTTGCCGACCCCTGGACTAGAGCATTCAGAAGTAAAAGTCAGCATTTAAAAAAAAATCAATACATTGGCATGTTTCAACTCCCCAAAGTTCAATATAGGTACATGAACACTCCCGAGATTTATTTTGCATGGTTAGCCTCAACCCTCGCAACCCACAAGAAGAATTAACATTATTCAATGCACTTTTTTCCCCAAGACATTGCCATGTATACAGGTAGACCTCGATTTACAATCACAATTGAGCCCAAAATATCTATTGTTAAGTGAGACATTTGTTAAGTCAGTTTTGCCCCATTGTACGACCTTTCTTGCCACAGTTGCTAAGTGAATCTGGCTTCCCCATTGATTTTGTTTGTCAGGAGTTTACAAAAGGTGATCACATGACTTTGGGACAAGCAATGGTCATAAGTGTGAACCAGTTGCCAAGCTTCTGAGTGTTGATTACATGAGCATGGGTATGCTACAAAGGTCATAAGTGTGAAAAATGGTCATAAGTCACTTTTTTCAGTGCCATTGTAACTTCAAACAGTCACTAAATGAAATGTTGTAAACCGAGGACCACCTGTACGTATAAAATATCTCATAGCCTTCAGAAGCAGATAAACAAATAGAACAAGCTTCTGGCTGTAAAAAAAAGGTAAAATACCTATTTATTTTTTTATTTTTTTAAAAAAGTAACTAGAAAGACGCATCCATGATTTTTCCCCCCTCAAAATTCTTTAGTTTGAAATTCTGTTCTAAGTAAAGCAGCCTTTTGCAATTGATTGTGATGGTTGATTTGTCAAAGCCAATTGTCAATCCCAATGATGTTCAAGTGGTACTCCAGATGTTTTGGGATGACATCCGATGACGTGCCTGTTACTGGTGGTATTATCTTTGCATCTTTTGCCCCAGTCATTCTTCTTCTGTTTGCAGATCTTTGTATTTTGTGATTTTTTTTCTCTCCAGCTCTGTTTTCTATTCTGCATCTACAGGTACTGCAGTGTCCATTATCCAGACTGTTTTGTTTTCTTCTGAATTGTTGTTAAGTCTGGGGTGACCTATGACAGGTGCTTGTCTATTTGAATTCTAAAATCCCAGAGTTAATATTTATTCAATATAAATCCATTTGGTATTTCACCCCAGTTTGAGCCTAGTGCTGTGGTGGCGAACCTATGGCACACGTGCCACAGGTGGCACGCAGAGCCCTCTCTGTGGGCACACGAGCCATCGTCCCAGTCCTAGGCCTTCAGCTGGGTTTTATAAAACCTTTTCGCTTTAGGCCTCCGCTGCCGTGTGCAAAAAAAAAAAAAGGTTAATCAATCAATCGATTTCAACTTCTCGCTGGAAAAAAAAATCTCGCAAAGTTGGAATTGATTGATTGAACATTTTAGTCCCACTCAGTCTGCCATTATCACCTCAGTCACGCCCACCCAATGGGCCACACCCATTTGGCACCCGACAATACATAAGTGGGTTTTGAGTTCAGAGCTAATTTTGAAATTAGTAAATTAGCAAAGTCAGGCCAATGGGTAAGATTTGACCACTTTCTGAATTTCAGTAGTAGGAATTTGTCATTTTACCCAGAATTCATCCAGAGTTGATGAATTCTGCTCAATTAGCTGTTTTTATGGGAAAGAGGCACCCAAAAGCTATTTGTTTCATCCTCTCAGTCTAAATTGATAAAGGGAAACTGACTTGCAATGCCCTAAACTGCTGCCATTTTCTGGTCTTCTATTACAGCAATTCTACCCTTCTTGCAATGTCCCTGAATATTAGATAAAATAATTCACGGAGCACTATTCAATGAATAATGTACCATTGGAAGGCTAAATAATTTAGCACTTTTTATTTGACCCACTAGACAGCTTTTTGAATAACCAAAAATATTACTGTTTAAATAATGTATTTCTTAGAGTAGGAGCATTATTCATTGATTGCTCAACAAATGGTTGTTCACCTTCCTTATTCCTCTACCACCACCCATTTGCTCATCCCTCCCACATTTTATATTACGATTTTTATGAAGTAAACATTGTCTTCTTGGCAGAGTACTTGAAGCAAAGCACTTTATTTCATTTCTGCTCTTTGCCTATTGATGTGAATAGTGTGCTGTGTGTTCTCAGTGAGGCAAAATTTGGGGACATTTTCCGTGCAGTTTCCTTTCAAATAATTAGATTTTTTCTGGCTGGACAGGTATCTTTATACTACTACGGCTTGACAGAATGTTGCAGAATTAAAAAAATAATAATTGAATTACCTTTCACGGAATTCTCTTCCTTCCTTCCCTCTTTCCTGCTACTGCTGCATAAAATGAAAAGTGAGCTTCTTCCAACAGCTCTGATAGCCTCCATGCAGGTTCACCAGTGGTGTAATATGTACAATTCTTATTAGAGCTTAGAGGGATTCTCCTTTTTGATTCCATCTCCTTCCTCCCAGGGGTTCAGTATAGCACATTTGTGGAAGTATTCCAAGTACACCACTGAATATTTCCTCAGAAATCCCAGCGGTACTCGATAAAGTGGCTCATTATTTTTCTTACAATAATGAATATTCTTGCAAACTTGAGGCTTGGAGGGCTGACTTGTCTAAGAACAAACTATAAAGAACAATAACACCCCACTTTCTGTTCCACTTCCTCCCATGCGATTAAGGAACAGTACTTTGGAAGAAGCAAACCCTCATGGCATAAAGAGGAAAAAGTATGGAGGAATTCTCCTCATCTTTTGGTCTTTCCGCTTACTATTTCTCCTCCTCCTTTCTGTGCAATAAATGGATCACAGGAGAAAAGACCCACAATATAAAAAAAGATGTTGGGACTCTAGAAAGACTCTAGAGAAGAGCAAAAAAGATGATTAGGAGACTGGAGGATAAAATATACGAAGAAGGGTTGCAGGAGTTGGTTATGTCTCAGTTTAATGAAAAAAAAGGACCAGGGAAGACATGAAAGGCAGTTTTTGCAATATCTAAGAGACTGCCACGAAGAAGAGTGGGTCAACCTATTCTCCAAAGCCCTTTAAAGCAGGACAAGAAGCAATGGATGGGCACTAATCAAGGAGAGAAGCAACCTGGAACTAAGGAGAAAATTCCTGACAGTCAGAACAATTAATTAAGGGAATGACTTGCCTCCAGAAGTTGGGAATGCTCCAACACTGGAAGTTTTTAAGAAGAGACTGGACAACCATTTGTTTGAAATGGTATAGGGTTTCCTGCTTGAGCAGGAGGTTGGACTAGAAGACCTTCAAGGTCCCTTCCAACTCTTATTCTATTATTATGAGTCTGAAGCACTTTTATTGTTAACCTCTCTTGACTATGAAAAGAATCTTGTTTTTTACTACAGTTCACTTATTTCTGTCTTTGACCAACATAATCTTTTAGAAATTAGGCCATGTCCACAAACCTCATTTTTCCAGAATTTTATCTCACTAACAATTTTGAGTCGAACTCTTCCTGTGACTATGGAAAGAACTACGGGCATAAGGAGCTATCCCACATCTCCATTTGTTCAATTTGAGAAGAATTTGCAAAAGGTCTGAAGCTAATAAGTGTTTTCTTCTCTGTGTTACTTATTAGTTTATTGCCACTAGTCACAAAGCTTCTAGCTCGCCACAAAAAGTTCAGCAGCTCTTTCGCCTACATTAATAGGAAGATAAATTACGAAATGTTTTGCTTTCCAGCCTCTCATCCCTCATTGTTATGATGGTTTGTGCAATTGGCAAAACTCCAATATCCTAGGGGCTTGGTTGGCTAGTGAGTTCTGTAAAGAGTTTGACAACAGCAGTCTGAGAGGGGGAAAAACATGGTTTTCCTTATTTGGTTAGGATGTTTTTGTATGAGTGGGTAAAGTTTTAGAAAGAGAACTAAGCATATTGTTTCTTATCAGTTAAGAAGTAAATCCTTAACTGACATCTTTGGAGCTAACAGCTTCCATGACAGTAACCGAACCAATTTGCTCTATTTGAGGATTATAGTGGGGAAATATTCTTCTACTGATGTCAGGAGTGTCCTAAATCCAGGAAGAACTTTCTTGAGGTTGATCAAGAACTTTCTTGATCAACTTACAGTCCAAGGGACTCGCAGGAGTCTTCTCCAGCACCATAGTTCAAAGGCCTCAATTCTTTGGCGCTCAGCCTTTCTTATGGTCCAGCTTTCACTGCCATACATTGCAACTGGGAAGACCATAGCCTTGACTATACGCACTTTTGTTGGCAGGGTGAGGTCTCTGCTTTTTAGTGTGCTGTCTAGATTTGCCATGGCTTTCCTCCCCAGGAGCAAGTGTCTTTTAATTTCTTGGCTGCAGTCCCCATCTGCAGTGATCTTGGAGCCCAGGAAAATAAAATCTGTCACTACCTCCATTTCTTCCCCATCTATTTGCCAGGAATTGAGAGGGCCTGATGCCATGATCTTGGTTTTCTTAATGTTTAGTTTCAATCCAACTTTTATACTCTCCTTCTTCACTAGTAACAGGAGGCTCTTTAGTTCCTCTTCACTTTCTGCCATTAGAGTGGTATCATCTGCATATCTTAGGTTGTTGATATTTCTCCCAGCAATCTTAATTCCAACTTTTGATTCATCTAACCCTGCCTTTCTCATGATATGCTCTTCATATAAGTTAAACACACAGGGCAACAGTATACAGCCTTGCCGGACTCCTTTCCCAATTTTGAACCAATCAGTGGTTCCGTGTCCAGTTCTCACTGTTGCTTCTTGACCCTCATATAGGTTTCTCAAGAGACAAATAAGATGGCCTGGTACTCCCATCTCTTTAAGAACTTGCCACAGTTTGTTGTGATCCACAAAATCAAAGGCTTTAGCACAGTCAATGAAGCAGAAGTAGATGTTTTTCTGGAACTCCCTAGCTTTCTCCATGATCCAGCGTATGTTGGCAATTTGATATCTAGTTCCTCTGCCTCTTCGAAATCCTCCCTGTACTTCTCGTAGTTCTAAATCCACATACTGCTGGAGTCTAGCTTGTAGGATTTTAAGCATAACTTTACTAGCATGTGAAATGAGTGCAATGGTGCGATAGTTTGAACATTCTTTGGCACTGCCTTTCTTTGGAATTGGAATGTAAACTGATCTTTTCCAATCCTGTGGCCACTGTTGAGTTTCCCAAATTTGCTGGCAAAATTGAGTGTAGCACTTTCACTGTATCGTAAAAGATTTTGAATAGCTCAGATGGAATACTGTCACCTCCACTAGCTTTGTTGTTGCTCAGCTTTCCTAAGGCTCATTTCACTTCACATTCTAGGATGTCTGGCTTGAGGTCAGTGACCACCTCATTGTGGTTATCAGGGACGTTAAGCTCCTTCTTGTATAGTTCTTCTGTGTAATTTTTCCACCTCTTCTTAATCTCTTCTGCCTCTGTTAGGTCCCTGCCATTTTGGTCCTTTATCATGCCCATTTTTACATGAAACGTTCCCTTCATCTCTCCAATTTTCTTGAAGAGATCTCCAGTTCTCCCTATTCTATTATTTTCTTCTATTTCTTTGCACTGTTCATTTAAGAAGGCATTCTTATCTCTTCTAGCTATTCTCTGGAATTCTGCATTCAAATGGGCGTATCTTTCTTTTTCTCCCTTGCCTTTCGCTTCCCTCCATTCCTCAGCTATTTGCAAAGCTTCCTCAGACAGCCATTTTGCTTTCTTGCATTTCTTTTTCTTTGGTATGCTTTTAGTTACTACCTCTTGTACAATGTTGCCAACCTCTGTCTATAGTTCTTCAGGCACTCTGTCTATCAGATTTAATTCCTTAAATCTATTTGTCACCTCTACTGTATATTCAACAGGGATATGATTTAGTTCATACCTGAGTGGCCTAGTGCTTTTCCCTACTTTCTTCAGTTTAAGCCTAAATTTTGCAATGAGAAGCTCATGGTCTGAGCCACAGTCAGCTGCTGGTCTTGTTTTTACTGACTGTATAGAGCTTCTCCGTTTTTGGCTACAGAGCACATAGTCAATCTGATTTCTGTGTTGAATGTCTGGTGATGTCCATGTGTAGAGCCGTCTCCTGGGTTGTTGGAAAAGAGTGTTTGCTATCACCATTGTATTCTCTTGACAAAATTCTATCAACCTGTGCCCTGCTTCATTTTGTACTCCAAAGCCAAACTTGCCTGTTATTCTGGTTATCTTTTGGCTTCCTACTTTAGCATTCCAATCCCCCATGATGATAAGGACATCATTTTTTGGTGTTAGTTCTATAAGGTGCTGTAGGGCTTCATAGAACTGGTCAATTTCATCCTCTTCAGCACCGGTGGTTGGGGCATAGATTTGGACTACTGTGATATTGAATGGTTTGCCTTGGATTCGAACTGAGATCATTCTGTCATTTTGAGGATTGTATCCCAGTATTGCTTTTCCTATTTTTTTATTGACTATGAAGGCTACTCCATTTCTTCTGAGGGATTCTTGCCCGCAGTAGTATACCTGATGGTCATCTGAATTAAATTCACCCATTCCTGTCCATTTTAGTTCGCTGATACCTAAGATGTCAATGTTTAGTCTTGTCATCTCTTGTTTGACCACGTCCAGCTTTCCTTGATTCATGGATCTTACATTCCAGGTTCCTATGGAGAAAAAATCTTTACAGCATCGGACTTTCCTTTCACCACCAGACATATCCACAGCTGAGCGTCCTTTCGGCTTTGGCCCAGTCGCTTCATTCTTTCTGGCGCTACTAGTACTAGCCCTCTGCTCTTCCCCAGTAGCATATTGGACGCCTTCCGACCTGAGGGGCTCATCTTCCAGCGTCATATCGTTTTGCCTTTTAGTACTGTCCATAGGGTTTTCATGGCAAAGATACTGGAGTGGCTTTCCATTTCTTTCTCCAGTGGATCACGTTTTGTCAGAACTCTCTGCTATGACCTGTCCGTCTTGGGTGGCCCTGCACGGCATAGCTCATAGCTTCATTGAATTACGCAAGCCCCTTCGCCACAACAAGGCAGTAATCCATGAAGGGGATTATTTTACTGGAGGCTAAAGTCCCAGGATTACTATGACTGCAAGAGTAAGAACAAACAAACAAAAGGATAAAAGTTAAGCAGAATCAAATACAGGCAGTCCTCAACTTACAACCATAACTATAGCCCAAATTTTCTGTTGCTAAGTAAAACAGTTGTTAACTGATTTTTGCCCCACTTGGCCACCTTTCTTGTCACAATTGTTAAGCGGATCACTGGAGTTGTTAAGTTAGTAACACAGTTGTTAAGTGAAACTGGCTTCCCCATTGACTGAATTTAGATCACATGACCATGGGGACACTACTACAGTCATAGGTGCAAAAAATGGTCATAAGGCACTTTTTTCAGTACTGTTGTTAACTTCGAATGGTCACTAAACAAATGTTAGTACATGGTTTACTGTACTACTGTCTCTTTCAATAGTCTGTTCTTATAATAGAAGATACAAAATAGTCTACGTAGAATAGCTGGGCATGAGTTCACTGCACTGTTCATATTATCCACTGTTCATTATGGATGTTGTCCTCATTTATATTCTCCAGCATGCAATATGTACAGTACAACCACCTCTGCTGTAGCAAGTAGCTGTAACTTCATCTTTCTTTTTGATGTTCTTGTTTTCCAGGAGTAAAAAAAAAAATCTTTCCTCCCATCCTCCAGTACTACATAGTTGACACAATGTTAGCTGTGCACGGTGACCTCTTTTTATACCGATCTTGACTTACTGAATGCAATCTAGTTAAACTTCTGTTATTGTAGTTTTGAGTAGCACTCTAGTGTTCTGGAGAGATTTGACCTTTTGGATGTTCCCTTTCAGCTTCTTTCTTACGAGCCATCTCATTCTCTCGAATTATCCCCCCACACACACATTCAAAAACAACTTCATTGGAATCTATTAATCGAATAGTTATATTCTTAGACTTACCCCCCCCCCCAAAAAAAAACCATTTAGAATTATGTTCAGCTTTGGGCACTTACTAAATCTCTTATTAGCAGATGATCTGTTGCTAGTCGTTAAACTCTTCTGGCCAAACTCTAATTTTTGTTGCCTTTTTATCAGTTTCCTAAACCACCTGGTCCTTTACTTTTGGTCTTTTATTTCTTGTTGGTGGTCCAAACAGAATTCTAAGGCGGTGGGCAATCAAGTAGGCAATATCAGTGCAAACAGGATAATTCCGGAAAGCATTCCAGTGAAGGCTTCCTGAAGCAAACAACCCCACAAAAACGGGGCCAAGACTGAGGAACAGACTAAGAGAGTAAACTTCCAGTGTCAAATGTATTTTCATAATAGAACTGTTCAAATGATCAATTCTGTTTACAGAGGAGAAAAGGGGTTAAGACATAGCGTGAATGAGATGGCTCACATGGTTAGGATACAGAATTGAAAATCAGTAGGCTTGTGTTGGAGACCTGGTTAGTGCCACATGATGGAGTGAGCTCCCTTCCTGCCCTTCAGCTCCTGCCGACCCAGCAGTTTGCGGGAGACCATGAGTAGAAAGATGGGTACACTTTGGTAGGCAACTTAACAGGGACATGAAAGGAGCCCCCAACTGTGCATCCCCTGAGCAATGTTGATGTCATTGGCTGATCCTTTCAACCCGGAATACAGCTATCATGATAATGACAGTGCTAGGCTGCATTAACAGAGGGATAGAATCAAGATCAAGTATTAATATGAAGTATTAATACCATTTTATACAATGCCTTGGTAAGGCCACACTTGGAATACTGCATCCAGTTTTGGTCACCACGATGTAAAAAAGATGTTGAGACTCTGGAAAGAGTACAGAGAAGAGCAACTAAGATGATTAGGGGACTGGAGGCTAAAACATATAAGGAACGCTGCTGGAATTGGGTATGTCTAGTTTAATGAAGAGAAGGACGAGGGGGGACATGATAGCAGTCTTCCAATATCTCAGGGGTTGCCACAAAGAAGAGGGAGTCAAGCTATCCTCCAAAGCACCTGAAGGCAGGACAAGAAGCAATGGATGGAAACTAACCAAGGAGAAAAGCAACCTAGAACTAAGGAGAAAATTCCTGACAGTTAGAACAATTAACCAGTGGAACAACCTGCCTCCAGAAGTGGTGAATGCTCCAACACTGGAAGTTTTTAAGAAGAGACTGGACAGCCATTTGTCTGAAATGGTTTAGGGTTTCCTGCCTGAGCAGGGGGTTCGACTAGAAGACCTCCAAAGTCCCTTCCAACTTTATTATTATTATTATTATTATTATTATTATTATTATTATTATTATTATTATTATTATTATTATTATTATTATTATTATTATTATTATTATCATCATCATCATCATCATCTAAAACAAATCTGTTCCCAGAACCCTTGATTCACCTAAGCCAATAATGGTAACTCATAGTTCACTAGAGTCAATTCTTTGTCAGAAAAAAATTGGTGTACAAAGGTTTACATTTGTCATATATCCATAGAATGTAGGGGTTGGGGGATTTCTGGGGAAGCAGTGGTGAATGGAAGACAACTATGGCAAAAA